>NW_005871510.1:707087-708393 GCF_000147115.1 Myotis lucifugus
TTGATTTTTAGAGAGGGGAAAAGACAGAGAAACTTCGATGTGAGAAAAACACATCGACAGGTGGCGTCCTGCACGGGCCCTGACCAGGGACCAGGTGGGGAGGAGCCTGCAGCCAAGCTATCTGCCTCCGACCGGAGTCCGACCCGGGACCCTTCGGTCTGCAGGCCGGCGCTCTATCCACTGAGCCAAACCGGCCAGGGCCTTTTATACTTTTAACACCACTTTGTCCTGGTTCTACAGGGGCCCTGGCGTCTCCCTGCCCCGCTTTCTGAATGTGGGGAGACAGGTGTGCGAAGGGAATTCCAGACCCAGTTTCCAGATGGAGCTTGTTTACAAACCCATTTAACGTAACGTAAATAGTCAGGCTCCATTTGATCTTTGAATGCTGGCAGGTTGAGACCTCCATCCATCCTTCCTCCACCTCCATACCTGTGGCGGTTTAGGGTCCCGGGACCTCCCGTGGCCGGTTCTGATGGCAGCGTCACCTAGGGGCAGGAATTCTTCCCGACCAACCATAAGCTGTACATTTTACACTCAAAGGAAATGTTCCTTAGTTTTCGACTGTGTCCTTAGAAATGTTGAAACATAAAATGGCCATAATATCCCTAAAGCAAATGAATTCCTATTTTCACCAATATAACAAAAAGAAAGATTTGGAAACGTCGGATGTACCTGAAAACTCAATATACTTAACACATTGGTTTAAATATCTAATTTATTTATCTGAATAGCTTAATATACATACACCTACCAAGGAATGCATACCTTTAATGTATATAATTTAACGAGGTTTTTTTTTAGTATATTCACAGATAATGTGCAATCATCACAATTTTTTTTTTTTCTAAATATATTTCATTGATTTTTTACAGAGAGGAAGGGAGAGAGATAGAGAGTTAGAAACATCGATGAGAGAGAAACATCGATCAGCTGCCTCCTGCACATCTCCTACTGGGGATGTGCCCGCAACCCAGGTACGTGCCCTTGACCGGAATCGAACCCGGGACCCTTCAGTCCGCAGGCCGACGCTCCATCCACTGAGCCAAACCGGTTTTGGCATCATCACAATTTTTTAACATTTTTGTTATCTTAAAAAGAAGGGACTAGCCCTGGCTGGTGTTCTCAGTGGTTAGAGCATCAGCCAGGACACTAAAGGGTCTTGGGTTCGATTCCTGATCAAGGAGCAGGTTCCTGGTTTGCAGGTTCTATCCCGGGCAGGTCAAAAGTTGGGGCAAGGCCTGGGAGGGAAACCAATCGCATGTGATGGTCTCTTATTTTTTTTTTTTAATAGTATTTTTCATTTGGC
>NW_005871510.1:709896-720377 GCF_000147115.1 Myotis lucifugus
TCTCTTTTATTAGTGTGTATATATATATATATATATATAAAGGATATATATATATATATCCGGCACGGCCATGGCATACTCTGCCCCAGGGTGCCTTATGTGCCATGCCACCTCAGCCTGGTTCAGTGACTCTGAGGGGGGGCGGGGGCGGTGAAAGGATTGAGAAAAGACAGACAAGAGAATGAAAGCTGGGTCTCGATGGGATGCTGCTCCCTAATGAGGAGACAGCGCCAGCACCCACAAGCCATGTCTTTATTTTATAGCAGATGCCACGAGGCAAAGTAGGGGCGTGATCAAGTTGTTTACAGCATTCTCGTGAGTTTCAACCTCACTTAACTACATGCACCCGAACTCTATCACAAGGCACGTGGGGCCATGTGTTTGGACCATAGTTTCAAGCTTACAACCATAGCTGTTGGCTATAATTGTGCTGGGAGGGCCCTGCCCTTCCAGCTGGGACTTGCATGTAGCAATGAGAGGACCCTGTCCTTTCATTAGTCTGAGGCTTGAATCTGGCCAAAACACTGTAGCCGCGCCATATATATATATATATATATATATATATATATATATATATATATTGATTTCAGAGAGGAAGGGAGAGGGAGAGAGAGAGAAACATCCATGATGAGAGAGAATCATTGATTGGCTGCCTACTGCACGCCCCCTACTGGGGATCGAGCCCAAAAGCTGGGCATGTGCCCAGACTAGGAATCGAACCATGACCTCCTGGTTCATATGTTTGATGCTCAACCACTGAGCCATACTGGCTGGGCTTGATGATAGTCTTGACAAATCAAAGAATTAAAAAATGGACTGGAAGATGGTGTTCTTGAAGCTTCTATGTACTTATTTGTCCAAATGGTTCTCCAAAATCTGACTAATGCCTTCTTTGTTTTTGCCTTCTAAATCTAATACAAGTAAGGCTATTAACAAATTCTAACATGGAATTATAAAGAAGATGGATTCTGGAAAATCAAGTTCTTAACATTACCCACAGGGACTATTTCCAATTCTAGATGTTGTTGCTCTATTATAGGTCCATCCTCTTAATCAAAATCAATTCACCAAATATCAGTCCGAAGGAAGGACAAAAATCAAAGGCACATATGCACAATCAATATTTGACAAAGGAGGCAAGAGCATGCAATGGAGTCAAGACAGTCTCTTCAATAAACGATGGGAAAATTGGACAGACACGTGCAAAAAAAGAAACTAGACCACCAACTTACACCATACACAAAAATAAACTCAAAATGGATATAGGACTTAAACATAAGTCAGGAAACCATAAAATCTTAGAAGAAGCCATAGGCAGCAAAATAGCAGACATATATCATAGCAATATATTTACTGATACAGCTCCTAGGGCAATGGAAACTAAGGAGAAAATAAACAAATGAGACTAAATCAAAACAAAAAGCTTCTGCACAGCAAAAGAAACCATCAACAAAACAAGAAAGCCCACTGCATGGGAGAACATATTTGCCAATGTTATGTCCAATAAGGGCTTAATCTCCAAAACTTACAGGGAACTCATACAACTTAACAAAAGGAAGATAAATAATCCAATAAAAAATCAGCAAAGGACCTAAATAGACATTTTTCGAAAGAGGACATACAGAAGGCCAAGAGACATATAAAAACGTGCTCAAAGTCACTAATCATCTGAGAGATGCAAGTCAAAACATCAATGAGGTACCATCTCACACCTGTCAGAATGGCTATCATCAACAAATCAACAAAAGACAAGTGCTGGCGAGGATGTGGAGAAAAAGAACCCTCGTGCACTGCTGGTGGGAATGCACACTGGTGCAGCCACTGTTGAAAACAGTATGGAGTTTCCTCAAAAAATTAAAAATGAACTCCCATTTGACCCAGTAATCCCATTTCTAGGAACATATCCCAGAAATCAGAAACACCAATTGGATAGGATATATGCACCCCTATGCTCATAGCAGCACAATTTACCATAGCTAAGATTTGGAAACAGCCTAAGTGCCCATCAGTAGATGAGTGGATTAGAAAACTGTGGTACATCTACACAATGGAATACTATGCTGCTGTAAAAAAGAAGGAACTGTTACCATTTGCAACAGCATGGATGGACCTGGAGAGCATTATGCTAAGCGAAATAAGCCAGTCAGAGAAAGATAAATATCACATGATCTCACTCATCTGTGGAATATAATGAACAACATAAACTGATAAACAAAAACAGATCCAGAGACAGAGAAGCATCAATCAGACGTCAAACCTCAGAGAGAAGATAGGGGAGGGTGGGGGTAAGGGAGAGAGATCAACCAAAGGACTTGTATGCATGCATATAAGCCTAACCAATGGACACAGACACCAGGGGGGTGAGGGCATGAGTGAGGGCTAGGGGCGTAATGGGGGCATAAGGGCACATATGTAATACCTTAATCAATAAAGAAAAAAAACTGTGGTACATGTACACAATGGAATACTGCACTGCTGTAAAAAAAAATAAAAAAAAGAAGGAATTCTTACCATTTGCAACAGCATGGCAATATCTTTACCAATACAGCTCCTAGGACAATGGAAACTAAGGAGAAAATAAACAAATGAGACTATTTGTTTTGCTGTGCAGAAGCTTTTTATTTTGATGTAGTCTCATTTGTTTATTTTCCCTATGAGGGAAGGCAGGGTGGGGATGGGTGTGGGTTAAGAGATCAACCAGAGGACTTGTATGCATGCATATGAGCATAACCAATGAACACAGACAGTTAGGGGGTGAGGGCATGTGCTAGGGCAGTGGGAGGGACTGGGGCGAGGTCAATGGGGGGAAAAGGAGACTCATGTAATACTTTAAACAATAAAAAATTTAAATTTTAAAAAATCAAAGGCACAAATATAAAAATAGTATTCACATAAAACCACTTTATTTAATAAAATTGTGATACATAAAATTTATTCTAAATATTTATTAGTATAAAAATGGGAAAGGCTCTTATACCCATCACCTCCAAAAAGGAGCTTTGTCTGAGGGAAAATAGAATTTATATAATAATAATCTAGGAATATAAAGGATTGCCACAAGACCACTAAGAAAATCAAATTAGCAAACTGTTAAAAAAAATTAGCAAACTGTTCTTTTTAAAATGACTCCTTAACACGGAACAATGAAACATTGTAAACAAAAAATTAACCTAACTGCATATAAGAAATATACTTCAAATATCTATGGATCTAAAAGACTTCAACATGAAGAAAAATATTAAACATTTTAAGGGAAAAGTACTACTTTTTTAATATATATTTTTATTGATTTCAGAGAGGAAGGAAGAGGGAGAGATAGAAACATCAATGATGAAAGAGAATCACTGGGGACCAAGCCCACAACCTGGGCATGTGCCCATGACCGGAATCAAACCCGGGACCCTTCAGTCCACAGGCTGATGCTCTATCCACTGAGCCAAAATGGCTAGGGCTTAAGGGGAAAGCACTATTAATCTTATGTACTATTGTTGAATGACAACTCTTAGAATTATCTCACCTGAGTATTCATTGCTGAAAGCAATTAGTAGAAATCCAAGGTCCAATAATGCACTTCAAAAAGAGGTTTAATAAATACAATGTATTTACAACCTCAAGAAAAACTTCTTCATGTTGAAAGTTTT
The DNA here is from genome assembly GCF_000147115.1 of Myotis lucifugus. Classification (NCBI taxonomy): domain Eukaryota; kingdom Metazoa; phylum Chordata; class Mammalia; order Chiroptera; family Vespertilionidae; genus Myotis; species Myotis lucifugus. The sequence goes on from NW_005871510.1 coordinate 713,538, forward strand.
CTGGCACCTTATACGTGGATTAATTTCTATCAAGCTTTCTCATGTTACTTACATGTTTATTTCTCTCCATGGGAATTTTCACATGGAAGGATGAGAGCCAATTCAAGTCTTCTCCATGCTGTTTACATTCAAGAGCTTTTATCCAGAGAGTCCCTTCATGTGTTTGAAAGGAACTGGGATAACTGAGGCTTTTCTCACATTCTACACTTTTCTATGGTTTCTCTCCTGTGTGCATTGTCAGGTGTCTTCGGAAGCTTGTGTGATAACTGAAGGCTTTTCCATACTCCTTACATTCCTAGGGTTTCTCTCCAGTGTGAGTTCTTTCATGTCTCTGAAGATAACTGGAATACATGAATGCTTTACTACATACTTTACATCCATAGGGTTTCTTTCCTGTGTGATTTCTTTCATGCATCTGAAGATAACTGAGACATCTAAATGCTTTACTACATATTTTACATTCATAGGGCTTCTCTGTAGTGTGAGTTCGTTCATGTCTCTGAAGATAACTGGGATACATGAATGCTTTACTACATATTTTACATCCATAGGGTTTCTCTCCTGGGTGATTTCTTTCATGTGTTTGACGATAACGGGGACATCTAAATGCTTTACTACATATTTTACATTCATAGGGTTTCTCTGCATTGTGAGTTCTTTCATGTCTTCGAAGATCACTGAGACACCTGAATGCTTTACTACATATTTTACATGTATAGGGTTTCTCTCCAGTGTGACTTCTTTCATGTGTTTGAAGACTTCGATAGCACCTGAAGGCTTTTCCACATTCCTTACATCTATATGGTTTCTCTCCACTATGAGTTCTTTTGTGTTTTTGGAGATAACTGAGACAACTAAATGCTTTACTACATATTTTACATTCATAGGGTTTCTCTGCAGTGTGAGTTCTTTCGTGTATGTGAAGATAACTAGGATACCTGAATGCTTTATTACATATTTTACACTCATAGGGTTTTTCTACAACGTGAATTCTTTCATGCTTTCGAAGATAACTGAGACGACTAAATGCTTTATTACATTTTTTACATTCATAGGGTTTCTCTCCAGTGTGATTTCTTTTATGTGTTTGAAAGCTTTGATAACATCTGAAGGCTTTTCTACATTCCTTACATTCATAGGGTTTCTGTCCACTGTGAGCTATTTCATGCATTTGAAGAGCGCTAGAAATACTGAAAGCTTTCCCACATTGTTCACACTCACAGGGTTTCTCTCCTGTGTACATTCTTTCACGTAATAGAAATGAATTTGAACAACTGAAGACTCTTCCACGTTCCTTACATTTATAAGAAGAGTCTATAGTGTTTGTTATCATGTGTTTTCGAAGGGCTTTGAAGCACACGAAGACTCTCCCACATGCCTTACATTTACAGGTTTTCTCTCCATTGTGATTTCTTTCATGTTGTTCAAAGCAATGTAGATAACTAAAGGCTCTCCCACATACCTTACATTTATATTGCTTCTCTCCGTATTTCAGGTACTCATATTGTCCAATGTGACATCTAGTAAGTCTATCAATGGATGAATGACACATAAAGGCTTTTCCACATGGACTGTGCTCATATGGTTTTACTCCAGTAGTCTTCTTCTTCTTTTGATTAAAATTTGAAATAAAGTTGAAGTTTTCTTCACATTCACTATTCTCTTTACTTTCACCGAGTTTCTCTGCCATATAACTTCTATAAAAATCAAGAAGCACATTATTGATTTCATATTCATTATATTTATTATGATTTATAGGAAAAGTTCAGGTATCCTTTCTTTTTTAAAAAATATATTTTATTGAGTTTTTTACAGAGAGGAAGGGAGAGGGATAGAGAGTTAGAAACATCCATGAGAGAGAAACATCCATCAGTTGTCTCCTGCACATCTCCTACTGGGGATGTGCCTGCAACCCAGGTACATGCCCTTGACCAGAATCGAACCTGGGACCTTTCAGTCTGCAGGCCAATGCTCTATCCACTGAGCCAAACCGGTTTCCGCAGGTATCCTTTCTTGTCTAAATTGTCTTAAATTGAATGTATTGAATGCTCTCCAAGAAAACTTCACCCATGCTATTATCAAACTGTGATATTCATATGTACAGTTTACTAATACAGCTTCCAAGTGATAAAATTTGCAAACTGAACATGTATGCTACATTTAAGAAAGTAGTTTTAGTAAAACCATTCTAAGAAAGACATTTTAGCAAGATTTATTTAGTTTTGTTTGCTTCTTTTTAAGATTTCATAACAAATGAGAATTCTCACATGAGACACTGCTTTCTACTGTGCAACTCACCTTAGTTTTCTTCCCTGGTTTTTGTACTGATCTTTAAAGTACGGATCTTTCCATTTTCCCCCTAAAATTCAGAACCAGAAAAATTATTCCAAATCATTATAATTATAAAAAAATTATTAGCTTCTAGATCTATGATGAGCAGAGACCATGCCCAGTTTATTTACCATGCTCCCTTCTACATTACACATCATAGAATTATGCTGATGAACAAGAAACACTTGTTCTCTACTTGACAATTGAAGAAATGTCCTCATCCTTACCTATGGAGGCCAGGTTCCTCAAGGTTTCCCTCATCACATCTCTGTAGAGTTTCTTCTGTGAAGGCTCCAATAGGGCCCACTCCTCCAGACTGAAGTTCACAGCCACATCCTCAAAGGCCACTGGGACCTAAAACATCCCAATATGTGTACAGAAGGATGAGTGAGACCGACAGAACTGGACACCTAGACTCCATTTATAGGAAGGTTATGTATGACTCATCTGCAAACATCTCATTTATGATTTGATCATCAAAAATGTATTCTGTGTCCACGCTTACTTTCTCATAAATTTAATACCATCATTAACACATGGAAATTACACCTTTTTCCTGTGGTCACTTTACATCTTATTTATCTCCACTGTTAGGGTCCTGAGCATGTAGGAAAATAACTGAAATGCTATACAGATGAAACATACATTGTCATTTTATGACCACTGACTCTTTGTGAAAGAAATTTCTTTCATTTTCTTCCTTATTACCCACCATTTACAAGACTCCAGGAGGCAGAGGGCAAAACGTGTATAAAGGATTAATGAATAAAGTATAGTGAAAAATTGGAAGTCTTTCCTTCTTATCCCATCACCAAACATGAGAATCCAGGAGGTCCATGAAAATCAACTTCCAACAAAGCCAGCTGACCATGTGTCCTACAGTTCTCCAGGCCTTTTCCCTAATCAGGGGCAGCTGGTTCAGGGTAAATGTGCTATGGAGAAGCACTGTTGTGACTTGTTCAGTATTTATCACAGACTCCGTGCTTCCTTCTCTCTCTGTCCAGTGTAATGAGATTGGAAAGTTATTTAAAACTTATAGCTCAGACACAAGGAAGAAGCATGACAAGTTAGACCACAAAATCCCTGTACTCATGTGCTGAGGGATGTTTCCAGCCAATTTTAGAACAAAGAGTGGGAGAATGGGCCAGGAGAGCTCTTTACGATCAAACTGTAACAGGGTAGCCCTAGCCAGTTTGGCTCAGTGGATAGAGCGTCGGCCTGCAGACTGAAGGGTCCTGGGCACATTCCGGTCAAGGGCATATGCCCAGATTTTGGGTTCCATTCCCAGTAGGGGGTGTGCAGGAGGCAATTGATCAATGGCTCTCATCATTGATGTTTCTCTCTCTCCCTCTCCCTTTGAAATCAATTTTTAAAAAGTATATTTTTTAAAAATGTGTGTCTGAAGCCCAGCTGGCTCAGTGGTTGAGTATCGATCCATGAACTAGGTGGTCACGGTTCAATTCCCAGTCAGGGCATATGCCTGGGTTGCAGGCTCGATCCCCAGTGTGGGGCGTGCAGGAGTCAGCCGACCAATGATTCTCTCTCATCATTGATGTTTCTAATTTAGCTCTCTCTCCCTCTCCCTTCCTCTCTAAAATCAATAAAAAATATTTATAAATAAATACAAGGAAAACAAAACTCTATAATTAAACTCAAGCTAGGTACTTGTTGCCTGCTCTCTCTTTGTTAGAAAAGGAGATTGACACATGCTAGAGAACTTTTCAAAGGGTATTAGAAACCACCTGGGGCTTTCCTCCCTGGAATGAGAAGAAATGGGAGATAATTGAAAATAGAATATCATCTCACCATGTGGTTCCGTTACTTTAATGCTTTTGTGTGAAACAGCTTAAATGGACTGATGACTACCTAACCACTGATACTAGCCAAACGCTGGAAAATGCTTTGGACCTTGCTCTCTTTAACCATGGGGAAGTTTCTCAACGTCTTTGAGCCTCTGAGTGCTCACCGCAGAGGCAGGGATAAGTTGACAGAGACTACCCCCTGGCCTTCTCTGAGAGGTAATAAGATGCTATCAGGAAAACCACAGTAAAATTCCTTAAGCTGAACCTTCTGGTATTAGGTGTGCTTTGTGGAACTGAGAGAGGAGTCTGGGTCTTTGCTTGAGTACAAAGAGGAACAGAGAGAGCAGCAGCAGACAGACCAGCAGAAGAGCTGCCTGGTCAATGGATGTTAGCATCAATCAGGATGGATTTGTGGGAAATGGAAGCATTCCCAGATTCTCAGAAATATCAAGAAAGTGAAACTGAATAAAGCTATTGCACTTCTTGAAGACAATACTGGCTGAGTATAAAATTCAACTGAAAAACAAAAACAAACAAAGAAACCTCTCGGAGAGAAACCAAGATGGCGGCATAGGTAAACACTGGAAATTGCTGCCTCGCACCACTTCAAAAATACAACTAGAGAGAAACCAAGATGGCGGCATAGGTTAATGCCAGAGTTTGCTGCCTCGAACAACCACTTCAAAAATACAACTAAAAGACGGAACGGACATCATCCAGAACCACAGGAAGGCTGGCTGAGTGGAAGTTCTACAACTAGGAGGAAGCGAGAATCAGAGGAGGCGCAGTGCTGAAGTAAAATACTAAGGTGCGGAGTGCTCGTGGCACAGGCTGGTGGCTGAGGGTGTGGTTGTCTGTTTCAATCCGGAGGGAGCCTCAGACTCTGAGCTCCAGATCTGGGCGAATCTCTAGGGACCCAGACTCAAACGGGAGAAGCGGGACTGTCTGGCTTCGGTCCCTCTGAGGTTTGCAGCGGTTGCTGGGACAGAGAGGCAGAGCCCCTGGGGACGGACTGAGAGCAGCCATAACTGCTCCCTCCTCCGCCCTGTTGATCCCGTGGGACCCGCCCCGCCCAAGCCCTGCACAGAGCCATTTGCCAGATAGCCTCAGGCAAAGGCTAGATTAGCACCTCCCTAGAGGACAGAAGTTCTCCCACTGCAGACACAGCTGATTCTCACAGCCAGTTGGCCTGGAGGTCAAGTAGTAATTACCTACAACAATCAAGGCTTAACTACAACAAGACTGCGCACAAAGACCACAAGGGGGTGCACCAAGAGTGTCAACCTCAGGTAATTGGGACACTTAACACGGAAAGCCACTCTATCGACACAGCGAAGCATAAAAAAATGCCGAGACAAAGAAACAGGCCACAAAGAACAGAACCAGAGGAAAGCAGGCTACTGGATATAGAATTCAAAACCACACTTTTGAGGTCTCTCAAGAGGCTTCTAGAGTCTGTCGATAAACTTGATGAGATGTATAGGAAATCTAATGAGACCCTAGATGGTGTGATAAAGGACCAACTAGAAAGTAAGCATACACTGACTGAAATAAAGAATATTATACAGACTCCCAACAGCAGACCAGAGGAGCGCAAGAATCAAGTCAAAGATTTGAAATGCGAAGAAGCAAAAAACACCCAACCGGAAAAGCAAAATGAAAAAAGAATCCAAAAATACGAAGATAGTGTAAGGAGCCTCTGGGACAGCTACAAGCGTACCAACATCAGAATTATAGGGATGCCAGAAGATGAGAGAGAGCAAGATATTGAAAACCTATTTGAAGAAATAATGGCAGAAAACTTCCCCTACTTGGTGAAAGAAATAGACTTACAAGTCCAGGAAGCGCAGAGAACCCCAAACAAAAGGAATCCAAACAGGACCACACCAAGACACATCATAATTAAAATGCCAAGAGCAAAAGACAAAGAGAGAATCTTAAAAGCAGCAAGAGAAAGAAACTCAGTTACCTACAAGGGAGTACCCATACGACTGTCAGCTAATTTCTCAACAGAAACTTTGCAGGCCAGAAGGGAGTGGCAAGAAATATTCAAAGTGATGAATACCAAGAACCTACAACCAAGAGTACTTTATCCAGCAAAGCTATCATTCAGAATTGAAGGTCAGATAAAGAGCTTCACAGATAAGGAAAAGCTAAAGGAGTTCATCACCACTAAACCAGTACTACACGAAAGACTGAAAGGTATCCTTTAAGAAGAGGAAGAAGAAAAAGGTAAAGATACAAATTGTGAACAACAAACATGCATCTATCAACAAGTGAATCTAAGAATCAAGTGAATAAATAATCTGATGTACAGAATGAACTGGTGATTATAATGAATCAGGGACATAGAAAGGGAATGGACTGACTATTCTTGGGGGGGAAAGGGGAATGGGAGATTCGGGAAGAGACTGGACAAAAATCGTGCACCTATGGATGAGGACAGTGGGTGGGGAGTGAGGGCGGAGGGTGGGGCGGGAACTGGAAGGAGGGGAGTTATGGGGGGGGGAAGAGGAACAAATGTAATCTGAACAATAAAAATTTAATTTAAAAAAAAAAAGAAGAGGAAGAAGAAGAAATAGGTAAAGATACAAATTATGAACAACAAATACGCATCTATCAACAAGTGAATCTAAGAATCAAGTGAATAAATAATCTGATGAACAGAATGAACTGGTGATTATAATAGAATCAGGGACATAGAAAG
>NW_005871510.1:835584-859216 GCF_000147115.1 Myotis lucifugus
GGACACCGCGGCTGCCCTGAGCCTCACGGCGGAGCGTTCGATGCCGTGATGGAGCGTGGGCCCGAGCAGCAGGCATTATTTCCGGACCAGGCCGGCATCCGGGACCGCGGGGCCGGGCTGCTCGTAGCGGAGGCGACGGAGCCCCCCAGCGACTGAGGGGCCTCCTCCCAGCCCTCGCGGGCGGCCCAGGCGCAGTGAGCCCCCGTGGGGATCCCCCACGACATCCAGACCCAGAGCACCCCAGGAAAGCGGAGGGAAGCCTCCAGAGCCAACGGCGAGGACTTCCTCCGTGTTCAGTGGAAGGGTGAGATCTCGGACCTGTAGACGCGCGCCCCCGCCCTTCCCTGCGTTCTCGGTGGGGGGGGGGGGGGCGGGGACTGCGCCCTCCATCTTGTTCTGGGTCCTCCACTTTTGGGCAGGGCCATGTGCTCAGCGGGGGCTTCTTCCTGGAGGAGGCCTCTGCTAGCCACTCCCAGGATTTCTCTGGACTGACTGGTGATGGTCGGGGGAGGTGTGCGCCATCACTATGACCGCATCCTGTGTGGTGAGACGCCGACTCACGCCTGGCCAGTCGGCGGGGCCCACGGTCCCCTCTCTCTTTGCCACCTGCTGCTGCGTCAGTAAGGAAGGTAGAAGAGCTAAGCCCGGGCTTAAAATAAAAGACTCTTTGCTTTTGCATCGGACTGGCTGGCTCCCTGGTGGCTTCTTGGGAATCTTGAAATCTGGGCATAACAAGCCTGTTTATAAAAATCCCAGGTGGAGTATTAGCTGATGGGAGCAAAGACGGGTTGTCAGCACTGCTGGAGTTTGCAGAAGAGAAGATGAAAGTGAACTGTCTCCATCTGCATCCGGAAAAGCTGGGAAGACAGAGCTCCACTCCTGAAGATCTTCAGCTTCTTGGGCTTTGAGGTTGTAGACCAGGCCATCCCTGTGTACCCTCTCGGCCAGATGTGATGTTCATGGTTTACCCGCTGGACCAGAACTTGTCCCATGAGCACTAACGGTCAGAGGATGCTTTGTCCAAGAGCCACAGTGGGGACAGAGGGGGTTAGGCAGCCCTGGGACAGAGGAGGGGGCTCCTCGCTGACTAGGGAAGGACGCTGAGGGGCTCAGGGTGAGGGCTGCCTTTTGTATTCTTGGTGTTGACTCGTTGAAACTGTTTTCCATAAAGAACAGTATAAACATATTATTCACATGTAACCACCAGTAGTAAATGAAGATGTTTATGAAGTGGCCTTCGAAGCTTTCTAAACTGCCCTGTGTGATGTGCTCTATCTAGCCTTCGGGAAGGACATTGCCTAGAGGGGGAGGGACTATCTGGGTCTGGGCCAAGACCTGGACGGGTGGTGAGTAGTATTGTCAGCCTCAGGCTCCCCAGCCATTGGGCTTTCTCTTTGGTTTTTAAGACTTGTGTATTTCCTTTCCTTGCTTCCTGTCACCCCAGGAGCTCCTGAGTATAGGCTTTGCAGCCCCATGGGCAGCCGTGTCCTCGAGTTGTTTTTTGACGCCCCACCTGGGCTTCTGCGTGCATTTGTGTCCGGCCTGGAGAAAGTATGCCTGACCCCCTTTCTTTTCTTTTCATTTTTTTTTTCAGTTTAATGTATTTTAATAGCAAACTTACAGGAACACACAGAAAACACAACATTAAAAACATGTACTACGCCGAAACCGGTTTGGCTCGGTGGATAGAGCATCGGCCTGCGGACTGAGGGGTCCCGGGTTCGATTCCGGTCGGGGGCATGGACCTGGGTTGCGGGCACATCCCCAGTGAGAGATGTGCAGGAGGCAGCTGATCAATGTTTCTCTCTCATCGATGTTTCTAACTCTCTATCTCTCTCCCTTCCTCTCTGTAAAAAATCAATAAAGTATATTTTGAAAAAAATAAAAAATAAAAAAAATAAAAACATGTACTTGCATGTAAGGACAACTTAGTAGAAAAGTATAGTAAATGGTTGAATCTACTGTATGATAAAAATGCTACAAACACCATTTATTGCCATCAATAAGAAATTTACTTGTTTTAAAAAATCCAAATGCTGGCATTGTCCAGAAAAATTTAACAGGTTTATTTATCCTAATATATAAACACCGTGGTTGGTCACATCCACAAAGACCAGAGGCTCCACTAAACAGAAGTCAGTCCTGCAGTCAGCTGTGGCTGCAGGCAAGGTGACCCTGCACTGACTCCTGATGGGGCTGCGAATCAGGCCCAGAGAGAGGCCTGAAGAGAGAAGTAGGGTCTGATCTGTAGCCTCTGTGGCAGCTGTTGGTCAGCACTTGCCTCTCTCTTTCTCTCTGGTCCTGGCCAGCAGCCTTGCCTCCATTTCTCTCCAGGCCTCCACCTGGGCTGCTGATCCGCCCCACCTTTCTGATCAGGCCCCATTGATAGGCCCAGAGAGGCTTAGTGGCATAGAAACCGAGCAATCAGAACCAAATCTGGGTGAACTGTGAGGAGCCAATGGCTGCCTAGAAGGTGGAGTTTTTGATGCTGACTGGTATAGAAACCGACCAATCAGAACCAAAATTGGTGGCAGAGGAGGTCAGTTGGGGGCGAGATCAGGCCAGCAGGGGAAGGCAGTTGGGGGCAACCAGGCCAGCAGGGGAAGGCAGTTGGGAGCAAGATCAGGTCGGCAGAGGAGGGCTGTTGGGGGCACGATCAGGCGGGCAGGGGTGAGCAGTTGGGGGCAATCAGGTTGGCAGGGGAGGGCAGTTGGGGGAAAGATCAGGCCTGCAGGGGAGGGCAGTTAGGGGTGATCAGGCAGGCAGACAGGTGAATGGTTAGGAGCCAACGGTCTCATATTGCGAGAGGGATGTCCGACCTCCAGTTTAGACCCAATCCCTGTGGGCCTAAACTGGCAGTTGGACATCCCCAAGGGGTCCTCAATTGGATAGGGTGCAGGCTGGACTGAGGGAACCCCACCCCCTCTGAGCACAAATTTCATGCACTGGGCCACTAGTATTGTTATAAAGTTGAACTGCTGAAACTTGTTCACTGAAATATTTGACTTGCATTAATGCTTCATGTCCCCGCATTTATATTTACAAAATTCACACACAAATGAAAATGGAAAAACTGCCAAGACCTGATTTCTGTCCCCTATTTTCAACTTGCAATCATATACTTAGGTACCTTTTGACCCCATGGAAAAAAAAACAACAACCTAATGTTTAGAACTACAAATAAAAGGAAAAAAATTTTTTTTAAGAATGAAATGTTTTCCATCATAGTGGATTCTTAAACACGTTCTCCGTGTATGTGGCGTGCTAGCTGGATGTCTTTTGGCATAATTGTTACACATTTGGCATGGATAGCACACAGGTTGGTGTCTTCAAAAAGGCCAACCAGACAGGCCTCACTTGCCTCCTGCAAAGCACCAATTGCTGCACTTTGGAAGCGCAGGTCTGTCTTGAAGTCCTAAGCAATTTCTCACAGCAGACGCTGGAAGGGAAGTTTGCGAATCAGAAGCTCAGTGGACTTCTGATAACGTCCAATTTCACAAAGTGCCACAGTACCAGACCTGTAACAATGAGGCTTCTTCACCCCTCTGGTGGAGGGCACACTCTTCTGAGCGGCTTTGGTAACCAGCTGCATCCTTGGCACTTTGTCCCCTGTTGACTTCAGGGCAGTCTGTTTGGAAGGAGCCATAGTACAGAGACCTCTTCACTTACCCCCCTTCTCCTTCAGCTGGAGCTCGGCGAGCTGGAGGCGGTGCAGGCGTTGGAGAGCGATGGAGGCTGCAAACACCTGACCCTCTTTCTTTACAGCTTAGTGTTATTCTGGCATTTGGTTAAACTGGCTTCATCTGTGAAATGTTATCAGTGCATTTTGCAGAGGGACATTCAAGTTCACTCCCACCACCAGGGCTTTCTTTGGGGTGCCTGGGCCCCTATAAAACACTACCCAAGTCCAATGCTCAGATCATGGCCAGTTCTTGCTACTGGCTGCACGGCCCAGGCCCCAGCATCTCCTTCCTAGGGTCACAAAGAGCAGAGAGGAAGAGGAATGGCGACTCAGGGCCTGGTGGTTGAGGGAGGGGAATCTGTTCCTAAGGACCGAATGCCTCTTCCTGGCTGAGTGTGGTGCTAACTGCATACCCCTCCCCACAATAGTGCCTGAGACCCTGCTCCACAGGGCCTGGGCTTGTAGAGGTGGCCTGCCCTTTTCTGTTTTCAAGGTACATCTTGTTCTAAAGGGAGGGGAAGGAAGAGAGATCTAATCTGGGTGAGGGGGTGGGAGTGTCAGGAAGGCAAGTGTGTTGTGTTACAGTGTCAATAAACTGATTTAAAGTTAAACAAACAAATGTCCTGTTGTGGCCTGTGTTCTTCTCCAGACTGTGTTCTCAGTTCTTTATCAGATGGACGCCAAGGTGGTGGAAGGAAGTGTTACACATGCAGAACAAGTTTACCATTTTTGTTGTTTCATATTGTTTTTAATATTTGCACATACTGTTTCAAGATGAGTTTTCACAAATGCAGTTACACCACCATCAAGACGGAAAACACTCCATCAACCCAAAGGAACACAGTCGTGGTGGCGGTTTATACTGTATCCACCTCTGAACAGGGATTTGTTACAGGTTCCTCCAAACCTGGACCTTTTCCGGAATGTCACGCAGTGGATCACCACGTGGTCTTTTAAATCCTGTTCAGAAACTTTGACACTGCATTTGCAATGGTACAGAATTATACAAGGCTAGAAGCGCTCTTCTGAGTGAAAGTTTTTGACTTTGGACATTGCGGCACACATTAGGACTTCAAAAATGGAGATTCCACTATTATGAGTTATGTAAATCCGGACAAGATTTCTGCTTGCCTGTCTTCATTTGCATGGGTGGGGGGGAGGAATGATGGGAGCAGGGGATCATAGGAGATACCAATGATTATATCATAAAATATCTACACCGCTAAGAAAACATAAATTAGCACCGAAAGAAAGAAGAGGGACCAAGTCTGGACATCCTTTGCTCTTTAAAGAAATAAAGCAACACCTTTTCCCCCATGTTTCATAACATCTCCTGGAAGTGTAAACATGGAAATGATCCCTGAAAACAGCAAAAATGAGCACGGACGGCTTGGTGCCTTCTCCTGAAACAAAAAACTTTCAGCTGCTCCTCTTATCAGAGGCACAGAAAATGTCCCTCATTGAGGATATCAAATATACTTGCTTTGCTGATACTCTGCTTGAGGTCACCTTAAACTTTCCTGAGATCATTATCCTCTGAACAGCAATGGCTTCCTGGTGATTTAATCAGAAACCACCTTAGACATGCACAGGAATCACTCTACTCACAGAAGACCCATGATGTGCAGATGACCAGAACTTTCTTCAACTGGGAGGAACTCAAAAAAAGTATCACTCCATTTGAATAGCAGCAAAATAATATGCCACTTCAAAAATGACTTTCAAATTATTTCCATTGGTTTTAAAGCAGTGAGAAGTCCCTCATGTCACATACCCATGTCCATATTCTTAATCAAATGAAACTTAAACCCATGTTTAGAGCTTTCTGGAAAACCACTGATGTGAATCCCAGGAAGGCAGAATTTTGGGGATGTTTGCCCATTGTTCAAATCCACACTATAGAACAGTGATGCGAACCTTTTGAGCTCGGTGTGTCAGCATTTTGAAAAACCCTAACTTGCCCTGACCGGTTTGGCTCAGTGGATAGAGCGTCAGCTTGCGGACCTAAGGATCCCAGGTTCGATTCTGGTCAAGAGCATGTACCTTGGTTGCGGGCACATCCCCAGTTGGGGGGTGTGCAGGAGGCAGCTGATTGATGTTTCTCTCTCATCAATGTTTCTAACTCTCTATCCCTCTCCCTTCCTCTCTATAAAAAAATCAATAAAAAATATATTTAAAAAAAAGAAAAGAAAAACCCTAACTTAACTCTGGTGCCATGTCACATATAGAAATTTTTTGATATTTGCAACCATAGTAAAACAAAGATTTATATTTTTGATATTTATTTTATATATTTAAATGCCATTTACAAAGAAAAATCAACCAAAAAAATAAGTTCGAGTGTCACCTCTGACACGCGTGTCATAGGTTCGCCATCACTGCTCTGGTAGATCCACAAGTCTTTAAGAAGTATTACATGGAGGAAAGATGATCAATGATGACACCCCCATTTACTGAGGCCCCTACCATCCATAATGAAGATATGTAATCCACCCTCATTCCCAATTAACTCCCGTCAGTGTTTGCATTTATTATCAACATTTTTCTTTTATTTTCAAGATATTTATTTATTTATTTATTTTTTTGAGAGGCAGAGTGAGATAGAAACATCAATGAGAATGAACATACATCAGCTGCGTCCTGCATACTTCCTACTGGGGATTGAGCCCCAAACCTGGGCATGTGACCTGACCATCAATCAAACCATGCTCAACTATAGAGCCACACTCACATGGCAACAACTTCATTTTCTAAGAAATCAAAGCTTTTTTATTCAACCACTAGAGGACCGGTGCATGAAATTAGTGCACAGGAGGGGGGATCCCCTCAGTCCAGCCAGCACGCTCTTCAATCCAGGACCCCTCAGAGGATGTCGGATTGGACCTACACCAGCAGTAGGACATCCCTCTCACAATCCAGAACTGCTGGCTCCTAACTGCTCACCTGCCTGCCTGCCTGATTGCCCCTGACTGCCCCGACAGCCTGACCACCCCTAACCACCTCTGCCTGCTGGCCTGATCGCCCATAACTTCCCCCTCTGCCAGCCTGGTCACCCCTAACTGCACCCCTGCTGACCTGGTCGCCTCCAACAGCCACCCCTGCTGGCCTGGTCACCCCCAATAGCCACCCCTGCCGGCCTGGTCACCCCACGCAGTGTGCTGTTCAGTTGTCCATCTGGTTATTTCATCATGACGGCCCCTGGCTTTTTATATATTAGGATTATCTCCTTTCCCACAAAAACTAAGCACCAGCAGTGCAAGAACTTTTTTCTTTCATGCCTGTATATGATGACTTGGACAGGTTTGCTAAATTGGGCATGTTTTCCATGTAAATTGCCTGGTACGTGTGGGATGTTGACATTATCTTTATGATCATAATTTCTCCTTGGCCAGGCAACTCAGTTGATTAGAACGTTGTCCCAATATGCCAAGGTTGTGGGTTCATTCACAGGTCACACACAAGAATCAATCAATAATTACATAAATAACTGGAACAACAGATTGATGCTTCTCTCTTTCTCTCTCAAATCAGCTTTCTTGTAAAAGTGTGTGTGTGGGGGGGGGAAATACAGTGAAATTCTGTCAGCACGAACAGCTTCTTGGAAGAGAGATCCTAACTTTGTTTTCTTGCTAGGTTTGTGTTCTTTAACAATATTCCCAGATTTATAAACCTCTGCTAACCCATAAAGGAGTTAATCAGTTACATATCTTGTTTAGAAGCACATGCTTTTATATTAATATATATATGTAATATAGATACTTAACTGAGGTACTTTTTGGAAATGTACCCAATACAGCAAAGTAAATATTTCAGTATTTAGATAACAAGAAAGGCAAATGCTGTTCAACAACTGGTTCCTGGCCTTATACTCCATTGAAAAGAAAATGTCACACATCCATCATCACACAGAGCTACTCCATGACCACAATGAATCAAGACAAAAGCAAAGGCATTCATGTCTGCACATGTGATCAAGGAGAACAGGTTTCAAAGGAATAAAAATAACAAACATTGCTTTTCTCACTAATATGATTTGTGCTTCTTACAATTTTGGTTTGGCATGATTTTTTCTGCATTCTAAAGAAAAATGATTATCATTATGCAAGATAGAATGAAGTTCATTCCCTCACAGAATTCAATGCAGAAAAATGTATTGCTTCCTTGGATGGAAATCAAATTGTCTCTCACAAGGCAAAATATAACAAAAAATCATTTAAAGGCTGCTGTTACTGTTACATCCCAGACACTTATGGTTTCTGATCATGCTTATTTCACTTTTACTACAGATGTGATTGTGTTTGTCTTTGGCTGGAGGGGACTAAAAAATACATGACGGAAGTTTTTAATGCTTTGAAAGAATAAGAAACTAGTCTGTGCCAGACAATATAAGTATAACGATAATAAAAAATATGTTTTCTATGAGGAAACCATATCCGAATTTGTACACACATGACACTTATGACTCAGAATGTATAATAATAAAATGGATAAAATGACAAATTGATCTGAAAATACATAATTACTATGGGATAATTAATTACATCCTCAGGAAATAAAAAAAAAACCATAACATGTCTTAGCATAAGAGTGGTTAAGAAACAGTTCCTATTTCATTAAAAATTACAGAAGCATTGTCCTAGATGGTTGGGCTCAGTGGATAGAGCGTAAGCCTGCAAACTGAAGGATCCCGAGTTGATTCTGGTCAAGGGCACATGTCCGGGTTCCAGACTTGATCCCCAGCAGGGGAGGCAGCTGATCTGTGATTCTCATCATTGATGTTTCTATCTCTCTCTCCCTCACCCTTCCTCTCTGAAATCAATAAAAAAAATTTTTTTAAGTTACAGAAGCATTTATCAGAAAAAATGCACATAATTTTAATCACATACAACCCAAGATAACTGAAAACGTTGAGAGATTAGGCTCAGCTCTGAGTGACAGCACCATGAAGAGTCTGTCTGAAATGAAGAAAGTGCCAATTCTCACATGGAAGGACTGGCTCAGAGCCCTCACTACAGAGGGTGGTACAAGAACAAACTGGCACATGGCTCCTTGGCACTGCACCATGGCAGCTGTCACAGTGGCATCTGAATCACAGTCAGTAGTAGTAACAACAGGACAAGATGATTACTAGTCAAATTAGACCTCAAGCAAATGTAATCTAGAGAACAGTGCATACCCTTCAGAAAACAGCCTCAACCATGACAGTCTACATTTGTTGCCTGGTGGACACCTATGGGCTTGCAGGAAAAGCTAACCTATGCTGGATCTTTAATGTTGAATTCTAAACAACTGTAAAGCTTACACCCAACATCAATGGAATTAAAGCAGTGGCTGGCTGTTTTGAGAAAATTCTTGACTGGCAGGACAAAATAGGAGAAAAACAAACTAAAATATTCTCTTCTTAATGTGAACTCCATAGCACAATTCCCAGCCAAAAGCAACACACACACAAACATGAATACACAAGGGGACTCTTTAGTGAACAGTAACTATGTACAAATACATGGCAAATACTTATTGACTAAAATAATAGTGAATATAAGTGAATATCAGGTGCAATTGAAAAATTAAAAAAGGTCCTAACCGGTTTGGCTCAGTAGATAGAGCATCAGCCTGCGGACTCAAGGGGCCCAGGTTTGATTCCAGTCAAGGGCATGTACCTTCGTTGCGGGCACATCCCCAGTAGGAGGTGTGGAGGCAGCTGATCGATGTTTCTCTCTCATCGATGTTTCTAACTCTCTATCCTTCTCCCTTCCTCTCTGTAAAAAAATCAATAAAATATATTTTAAAAAATAATATACAGGCGTGTAGAGCCTATTCATTCAATACCTGTCAGGGTACATTACTAGACAGGGCACAGGGAAGACAACCCTTCAGTGTTTCTCTCTCACATCAATGTTTCCCTCTTCTTCTTCTGCCTTCCTCACTCTAAAGCATCAATTTAGCCGAAACCGGTTTGGCTCAGTGGATAGAGCGTCGGCCTGCGGACTGAAAGGTCCCAGGTTCGATTCCGGCCAAGGGCATGTACCTTGGTTGCGGGCACATCCCCAGTAGATGTGCAGGAGGCAGCTGATCGATGTTTCTCTCTCATCGATGTTTCTAACTCTCTATCCCTCTCCCTTCCTCTCTGTAAAAAATCAATAAAATATATTTTAAAAAAAATAAACCATCAATTTAAAGAAACTAACAAAAAAGAATGAGTACTGATAATGAACAAATATGTCAAAAGCTTATAGAACTTCTTTAATACTGTGAGTTTTGGGGAGTATATGACTTCATTTGCAGCAGGCTTACATGTACGTTAGTTACACTAATAGGATTTCCTTCCAGTGCAGTTTTCAAGCTACTCTGAAAGTATTTGTTAAAATTTGTAAGTTTTGGCAAACTTCCAAAATGTGCTCTCAGCTGGGCGGTTACCTGACCCCCATGGTCCTCTGTCCTGAGCACCCAGTGGGGTTGGAATCAGCCTCAAATGCTGAGGGGCCTACGGTCCTGAGTGGACATAGTCAGTGCTGGTCTGCGTTTCTAAGTCCAGGCCAGCGCCAGGAGCAGCCGGGCCGGGACCAGAGCTTCTGGCCGGCGCTCGCCCACCACCTGCCCCAGGTGTCCCACTCACCCCATTGCCCTTCACAAAGCTGCTGTGATGCTCCAGGTGCTAGGCCCTTTCTTTGGGGAGGGTCTGTGTCCTCCAGACCTTCCCCTGCATCCGTGACCTTCCAGCCAGAACCTGAAGTGACTGCACACGCAGTGAAGCACGAAGCAGATTAAATGGAAGGGCATCCGGATTGTCCAGAGAGAGGAAGGAAAGCCGGACCAGGTGTGGAGCCACCGAGCCTTTCCCTGAGGCAGGCGCCTGTGGCAGCCACACACCCACCTGATGGCACCCATAGCTGCTGCCATTCCTGGGGCATCATGAAGATCCTCCTGTGTGGGACCCACCACTGGTTCCCGCGTCAGGCATTTTGGCTGCACCTCCTGCTCCCAACAGCACCTGGGACGGGCCTGGCCCAGCGCCCCCACTCCCCTTCAGCATGTGTGTTGGTTTGAAAGGCTCTGGCAAGGGCCCTTGCACAATGTCTTCCCTCAGTAGCTGGATTTGCAGAGCAATGCGGAACCATGTGCACTTGATCAGGTCACCATTAAGGCTCTAAGAAAGCTCTTTGTAAGCACTGCTTATGACCAGAACTTTTTGGAAGTCCTTTCCTTTGAACCAAGACTCTGCGTTTTGTTGAAATGAAACGAAACTTGAAATCAGTGCCTTGTATTTGACTCTGCGTCCGACTAAATGAGAAATGGTTGCAAGTGGATAAGCAACATGAATCATATGGATTGGAGGGAGTCAGTATTTTACAATATTCCTGTTAGTTTCAAAATAATACTTGGCTATTACTGCATAATAAAAGGCATTTACATACTATATAATAAAGCGGTAACATGCAAATTGACACACCCTCACAGTATGGCCACCCCACGTCAATACAAGATGGCCACCCCTACATCATCAAAAGATAGCTGCCACATGATGGCCATTCCCAGGGCGTCACAAGATGGACAGCAGGGGAGGGCAGTAGGGGCGATAGGGCTGGCAGGGGAGGGCAGTTGGGGGTGGGCGGGCAGGCAGGGGAGCAGTTAAGTGTCAATCAGGCTGCCAGGGGAGTGGTTAGGGGAAGATGAGGCTGGCAGGCAGAAGCAGTTAGGGGCAAGCAAGCAGGTGAGTGGTTAGAAGCCAGCAGTCCAAGATTGTGAGAGGGATGTCCGACTGTCAGTTTAGGCCTAATCCCGTAGGGCAGTCGTACATCCCCCAAGGGGTCACAGATTGTAGATGGTGCAGGCTGGGCTGAGGGAGACCCGCCCCTCCACCCCAGTGAACGAATTTCGTGCACCAGGCCTCTAGTAAGTGAATAACTGCAACTACATGTCTCCATAAAATTGAACTCCCTTTAAATTTAACAATGAATTTCAAGCATATGATTGTAGTCTTATATTATAGTCTTTCTCTGTGTGAAATGTAAACAGAATGAGCAGAAACTGCCGATGGAAGGAGCCAGTAAGACTTCACTGGTTTCTTTCCTCTTGGGGTGGTGAGAGCAGGGCACAGGATGCACCCCCTGGGACAGGATCTTGACACATCCCTCTTGGCAGCAACACACTTGGTTCACGGTGGGGTGAGCCTGTCTTGCCCTTCCTGGGGATCTGGAATCATAGGCACAGAACAGGCCAGAGGGTCTTCTCTGTTCCTTCCTTCAAAAACTATAACTGCACTCGGGATGGCCCTGAGACCCTAACTTTTTCTCTTTCTCTTCTTCCTTGTGATGGCATGGTGGGTGTGGACGGAGAGACAAGGGGAGGCTGGACAGGGAGGCTCATACAGAACAAGGCTATCCCTGCGCCTGCCCTAAGTCTTGGCAACACTGGGCTCTTCCAGGTCCGTCCTTCATGCTTGTACCACTGGGATGGTTGTGGACCCTGAGGGAAATGGGGGATGGTCCCAGGACTCAGAGATGAGGGTAGTCAGCCCTGCAGCAAGAAATCCAGTGCCCTCCGCTCAGCACTGGGGTCTGAGGCTCAACCACATTCGAGCTAAAGGGTTGTTTTGGCCCTGACCAGTTTGGCTCAGTGGATAAAGCGTTGGCCTGCGGACTGAAGGGTCCCAGTTCAATTCTGGTCAGGGCATGTACCTTGGCTGTGGGCACATCTCCAGTGGGGAGTGTGCAGGAAGCAGCTGAATCGATGTTTCTCTTTCATCGATGTTTCTAACTCTCTATCCCTCTCCATCTCCCTTACTCTCTGTAAAAAAATCAATAAAATATATATATTTTTAAAAAGAGTTGTTTTGATTCATTTTTTCCTCTTCCAGACATAGTGTGTTAAAGACAGGGTCAGTGGCTGTCACCCACACATTTCTTCCATGACAATATTTACTCCTGACTTTAGGGCCCCGTGGACAGCGCTCGGCTTTGGGTCAGGACTTGTGTCTCCAGGCCTCCCTACCGATACCTCACGGAAGGAGGTCCGACTTATTGACCACCATGCAGAGGTTTGGGGTGAGGACATGAAGAATTCTGGGGAGCTCATGATCCACCAGCAGGAGGGATAGAGGAATGTGTCAGCCCAAACAGACAGTCAGGGATGGGGAAGCAAGAGAGGAAGGAGGGCCTAGGACAGTGGCTTTAAGCAGAAAAGGAGAGCTCAGCACCCTTCCTCTGGTGAGGTCAGAGCTGCAGTGGCATCTGAGTGGGCAGAGCCAAGCGCCCAGAGCAGGGCCAGCACACTGCAGTGAGAGTGAGAGCATCACCCTGCGAGAGCACCATCCAATCATCCCCGTGAGAGCATCATCCCCTGACACACGCAGGAGTCCCAATAACCCAGGAGCCCCAAGGATGCTCTGGCCCATAGGATGCTGTTCTTCACTCCAGCCCATCCCATCTGAATTACTGGAAACATCAGACTTCACAGATCACAGGGCTGTCTGCTTTCCAAGCTTCAGCAAAGAATTTTATTTTTCTGTGAAGAAAGGAACACTTAATAAAAATATAACAAAGTGCATTCTCTCAATTCACTCGAGTAGTGACTTTGCCTTTCCCCAAACTGGCATTTAATGTGTAATTAACTCACTCAACTGCAGGCCAAGAATTTCTCTTTACAATCAGGGGAGGTTTTGCTTACATGCCTTTTCTTGGGGAGGTTTTGCTTATATGCCTTTTCTTAAGATGGGGGTTCACTGTATTTTGACTTTTCATAGCAATCAAGAAAAATGTGATAAAGTATAAGCAAAGCAAAAAAGGCTGATGCTAAGCACAAACCAACATGGCAACAGACTCTGCCAACCTTCTAGGCTCGCAAAGAAGACATGGGCGAAAAATGGAATTCAGCTCAGAGGCTGGGGAGGTGGAGGGATTGAGCAAAAAAGAAAAAAGAGAATTCATGGACATGACAAGTGTGGTTGACTGCATGGGTGGTGGAGGATGAAGGAGGGTGGAAAAGGGCATAGAGGGAATGAATGGTGGTGGACAAAATAAAATTTAGAAAACAATTGTAAGTTATTTTAGTTGTCAATTATACAGTGTACACTGTCACATGGTGTTGTAGGGATATGAGGCAACATGAAGGTTTCCCTACATTTTTACATTCAATACAATTTCCCACTTTGAGTTCCTTCATGACCTTTCCAAGGAAAAGGGACAGCTGAAGGCTTTCCCACCTTCTCTGTTTGTATGTGTGTGTGGCCCTTCATGGTTCTGTAAAGAACTAGGATGGCCAAAGGCACTTCTACAATCTTTACATGACAGGGCTTCTGTTCAGTGAGTTCCTTCATCCTTCACAATAAACTGGAAGAAATGAATGATTTCTAACCCTCTTACATTTCTAGGGTCCATCCCCAAGAAGGATAATCATACTAGTTCATGATGGCACACCTGAGAGATAAATGAAGGCTTTTTGCTACTCTTTACATTAACAGTGTTTATCAATACATTTTGTTTTCAAATGTGTGTAAAAATTAGTTGGGAACCTAAAGGCTTTACCACATTCCTTGCATTGGTATGATTTCTCTCCACTATGAGCATTTTTGTGAATTTGAAAGGATCTGGGATGACTATAGGTTATCCCACATCGCTTGCATCCATAGGGTTTCTTCCCAGTATACATTTCACATATCTAAGAGAAAACGCATGGCAAAGAGATTTACTTCATTCCTTAGTCATGAGGTTTCTATCATGACTACTTTTGTCATCCAAGATGTGTGAGACAACGGAAGCTTTTCCCACATTGTTTACTTGCATAAGGTTTTTCCCCCAGTACCTGTTCTTCCATGCTTCCTTAGAGAATTGGAGGAACTGAAAGCTTTAACACATTCCTTACATTCATAGAGCTTTTCTCCATTGTGTGTGCTTTCATTTCTAGGTGTGTATAGGAGGCAACCAATTGATGTGTTTCTCTCACATCAATATTGCTCTTTCTTTTTCTCTAATTTTCACTCTCTTAAGGGAAAAATATCTTCAGGTGAGTATAAAAAAAAGAAAAAGAATTGGGATGGTCAGAGGCTTTTGTACAATCTTTACACAATAGGGCTTATTTTCCGTGTGAATTCTTTCATTCATTATGCTTACTCTCCACTGAATATTTAGGTGAATTTGAAGGGAACTAGGATGAATAAAGGCTTTTCCACACTATCATTCATAGTGTTTTTCCTTACTATGAGTTCTTTCATGATATCACAGGAAAGTTGGATGAGAGAAAGCTTTACCACAATGGTTACATTCGTAAGGTTTTTCCCCCGTATGAATACTTTCATGAGCTCGGAGGGCACATCGATCACGGAATGTTTTACCACATTCTTTACATTCACGAGGCTTCTTTCAATCATGACTTTTTTTATGTTTTTGAAGAGAGCTGCGATAACTGAAGGCTTTCCCACATTGCTTACATTCATAAGGTTTTTCCCCAGCATGAGTTTTTTCATGACGTTGGAGATAATATTGATAAAGGAATGTTTTATCACATTGCTTACATTTATGATGCTTCTTTCCATCATGACTTATTTTATGTATTGCAAGAGAGCTGGGATAACTAAAGGCTTTCCCACATTGCTTACATTCATAAGGTTTTTCCCCAGTATGAGTTCTTTCATGACTTTGCAGAGAATATCGATAAAGGAATGTTTTACCACATTCTTTACATTCATGAGGCTTCTTTCCATCATGACTTCTTTTATGTCTTCTAAGACAGTTGAGACTGCTGAAGGTTTTTCCACATTGCTTACATTCATAGGGTTTTTCCTTATGAGTTCTTTCATAATGTCGGAGGTAAGTTGGATAAGAAAAAGTTTTGCCACAATGCTTACATTCATAAGGTTTTTCCCCAGTATGAATACTTTCATGAACGCAGAAGGAACGTAGATCACAGAATGTTTTACCACATTCTTTACACTCATGCAGCTTCTTTCCATCACGACTTTTTTTATGTTTCCCAAGAGAGCTGGGAGAACTGAAAGCTTTCCCACAATGCTTACATTCATAGGGTTTTTCCTTAGTATGAGTTCTTTCATGACATCGGAGGGAAGCTGGCCTAGTGAAAGCTTTACCACAATGGTTACATTCATAAGGTTTTTCCCCAGTATGAGTTTTTTCATGACATTGCAGAATACATCGAAAAAGGAATGTTTTACCACATTCCTTACATTCATGAGGCTTCTTTTCAACATGACTTCTTTTATGACTTCGAAGAGAGTTGACACTACTGAAGGTTTTCCCACATTGCTTACATTCATACAGTTTCTGAGGAATATGCGTTCTTTCATGATTTCTAAGGAAAGTTGAATAGTGGAAAGCTTTCCCACTGGTACTGCCTTCATGTCTCTGAATATATCGGTGATACTTGAAAGCTTTCGTAGGTTCCTTACATTTATAAGGGCTTTCTTCATATTCCTGACAGAGGTATAGTTTGGGTACAATGTGAGCGCTCAGGTGGTTATTCAAGGATAAATAACCCATGAAGATTTGCCTACACAACCTGGATTTAGGTTGCTTTATTTCAGTAGGAGTTTCTTTCTTTTCATTAAGATTTGGAATCTGGCTGAAGTTTTCTCTGCATTGGGTACCATCTTTCCTTTTACAGAGTCTCTCTACCATATGACTGCTGTAAAAATCAGAAGCATATTATTAATACTCACTTAATGATTTAATATTTATTGATAGTATGATAATGACATCTTTACCATTTTCAAGGAATTTGCGGCATTTCTGTACATTTCAATTTTTAAAAGTGGATATCCCAAAAACCTCTGAAGTAGGATGTATCATAAATATTATAAAAACACTTATATTCATTAATGGTACTTACATATTTTTTTAAATGTATTTTATTGATTTTTTACAGAGAGGAAGGGAGAGGGACAGAGAGTCAGAAACATCGATGAGAGAGAAACATTGGCAAGCTGCCTCCTGCACACTCCAAACTGGGGATGTGCCCACAACCAAGGCACATGCCCCCAACCAGAATCGAACCTGGGACCTTTTAGTTTGCAGGCCAAACCTCTATCCACTGAGCAAAACCGGTTTGGGCCTGTATTTTTTTTAAATGAGATTTTGATGAAATAATTCTAAGAATCAATACATTTAAAACTGGGCTGATATAATTGGATTACCTCTTTTTAAGACTGTTTTGTGGACTGGGTCCATGTGGCTCAGTGGTTCAGCATGGACCCACCCGCCAGGGGGGTTGCAAGTTCTACTCTCCAAAAGAGAATATGGCCAGGTTGCAGACTTATTATCCCCTGTACAGGACCTGCGGGAGGCAGCTAATCAATGTTTCAATCTCTCCCTCTCACCTCCACACTGTAAAATAATAAAAACATAATTTCCCATCACCAGCATGGCTCAGTGGTTGAACACCAACATATGAACCAAGATGTCATATTTCCATTCATGGTCCGGGCACATGCTGATGTGGTGGGCTTGATTCCGAGTGTGGGGAGTGCAGGAGGCAGACGATCAATAATTCTCTCTCATCATTGATGTTTGTCTCTCATTCTCTCTCTCTCTCCCCACTTCTCTGAAATAAATAAATACATATTAAATAAATGAATAAATAAAATAAATATTTGTAAGATCATATTAAAAAAAAGATGCTCTTACAGGACATTGCTTTCTCATGGCAATGCGACTCACCTAAGATTCATCCCATGATTTTCATACTGATCTTCACTGTCATGGTCTTCACATTTTTCTTCTAAAATACATGCTAGAAAAAAACATTATAAAGTATTAAAGAATATTAAAATGGTTAGATTTTAGGTACACAATAAGCTGTGAACATTCCTAGTTTAATTACCAATGTTTTCCCTTTCCACATTTCAGTTCTTGAAACAGCACTGATGAGCAAGCAACACTAGTTTTCCAATTGACTAAGTAAGTAACAAATTGTTGCCAGCCAGAGTCGCTATGTGGTTGATGGTCAACCTATGAACCAGGAAGTCAGGGATCAACTTCCCAGTAGACCTGGTTTGATGGCTAGATCCCCAGTGTGAGGCATACAGGAGGTAGCAAATCAGTGATTCTCTCTCATCACTGATTTTTCTATCTCCCTTTCCCTTCCTCTCTGAAATCAATAAAAATATATTAAAAGAAAAAATAGAATTTGTGATAACTACCTACTGATGCCAGGTTCCAGAAGGTTTCCAGCATCACATCTGTGTAGATTTTCTTCTGGGTCGGATCCAGGAAAGCCCACTCCTCCTTGGTGAACTTCACATTAACATCCTCAAAGGCCACTGAGTCCTAAAACATCCCACATAGGCATGGGTGAGATAGACAGCATTAGTTATCTATACATACTTCATAAGTAGTTCACAGGAGACACGTGGTCCGCAACGTTGAGTCTATAACTTGATTGTAACACTAGCAAGACTATTTGCCACACTCACTTCCTCATGAACACATGGAATTTATTGATATTATTTTATTGTGATCACTTCAAGTCTTCACTGATCTCTAATATCAGAGTAAAGAGCACCCTGAACAACTTCAATTTAATAAATTAAAATACTTCTATTTTAAGCTTATTGATTCCTTGTGAGAAAACTCAACTCCTTTATAACCACCATTTGATGCAGCACTACATGACACACACTGACATAGCTGCATAAAGTTTGAATGACCATGAATGTAATAAAGGCTTGATAGCTTTCTTTTCTATTCTCATCACCAAACAGGAGAGACCAGAAAGTGTGTGGAAATTCAACTTGGAACAAAATGTAATTGGCCATATTGTCCTGAAGTACTCCAGATTATTAGAAGGAGTCAGATACACCTGAATGAATGAAAGCATTCTTATGGAGTAATATGATCATTTGTTTTTATAATATTTTTTAAAAATATATTTTATTGATTTTTTACAGAGAGGAAGGGAGAGGGATAGAAAAAAACATTGATGAGAGAGAAACATCGATCAGCTTTCTCCTGCATACCTCCTACTGGGGATGTGCCCGCAACCAAGGTACATGCCCTTGACCGGAATTGAACCTGGGAACTTTCAGTCCACAGGCCAATGCTCTATTCAATGAGCCAAACCAGTTAGGGCTGTTTTTATAATATTGGTTAGTAACTCAGTTTGACCTTCTTTTTCCTCTCTCATTTCATGGAGATAAGAAGTTAAGAGTTAGAGCTCAGGCATGAGCAGGCTAGGGCAACTTAGCCCTCTACAAAAGTCCTCTACTCATTGTGCTCGCTTTGGCAGCACTTATACTAAAATTGAAACTATACAGAGAAGATTATCATGGCCCCTGCACAAGGATGACACGCAAATTCGTGAAGCGTTCCATATTAAAAATAAAAAGTCCTCTACTCATGATTTTTAGGACATGTAAACACACATAATCTACCTATACATATAAAAGGGCACTATGCTAACTGTCCCTAGGACTATCCGACCAGTCGCTTTGACACATACTGACCACCCACGGGCAGACGCTCCAAGTAGCAGGTGCTGTGACACACATTGGCTATTTACAAAGAAGCGGCACCACAAACCTGGCACCAACAAAGCAACATTCAGCTTCCCCCAAGTGGGACACAGGCCCTGCCACGACCCTGGAGCAACAGCCCACTGAATCATAGCCAACACTGCTGAGACCCCACGGTGCACAATGCAGCCCACAGCCCAGCCCATCAGTGATTATCATCATTGATGTTTCCATCTCTCTCTCCCTCTCCCTTCTTCTCTGAAATTAATTTAAAAAGTAATAAATAAAAAGCTGTTGTACATCTACACAATGGAATACTATGCTGTTATAAAAATAGAACTCTTACCATTTGCATCAGAATGGATAAACCTGAAGAGCATTATGCTAAGCCAAATAAGCCAATAAGAGAAAGATAAATATCGCATGATCTCACTCATTTGTGCAATATAATGAACAACTTAAACTGATGAACAAAAATAGATCTCTAGACATAAAAGCATCAAACAGACAGTCAAACCTCAGAGAGATGGCAGGGGTGGTGGGTAGATAAGACATCAACCAAAGGACTTGTATGCATGCATATAAGCACAACCAATGGACACAGACAGGAGGGGGTGAGGGCATGTGCTGGGGATAGGAGCAGTCAGGGAGAGGTGCCAGAAGCCGGTCCACCCTTGCTGCTTGACACAGTCGCTGCAGGGAAGAAACATCTGCACAGCATATGTTTCAAGGGACCTGGCATACTGTTCTTAATATGTTTGCTCCCCTTCTTAGCGCTATGTGTTCTAACCAGGGCCACCTCCCCAAGAAAGGTTGTTTCCCCGGGTGGGGATTTTTCCTTGGAGTTAGGGATTAACAGGACTAAGGAAGGAAATAAATCAGTAAAACCCCTTAACTAAGTGCCAGGCGGGTAGTTAATCACCTTAACTACGAACAATCACGCTTAAGCTACATAATCTTTACTTAGGATAATCTCCTTCAGTTACTTCCTTGTAGCTTAACAGAACAGTAGAGTAGTGACCTTGGAATGGAGATAATAAACTAGCCCTAACCTTTGGAATAGAATGGATAGGATTAAAATCAACAGAACTAAATAGACATGGGATTTTTGGCAAAGGTCAGATAAGAAACTATAGACATGAAACGAGGAACTGTAGAAGGTCAAGGGAGGACCCAAAACATATAATGATGTAACTATAGAGGCATGCTTATAGGATCAAATGGTATAAATACAGATGTAACAGGAGAATAAAGAGAGAACCCAACTAGGCTGATCATCTGACGCTGTCTCCGTGTCCTTCATTCTTCGCCGACTCCGTCCACACCTTTGGGAACCCCTGGACCGCTGGGGTTGGGCCCCGGCAGAGAGGTCAATGGAGGGAAAGGAGATGCTAATTAGACTTATTATGATGATCATTTCACAATATAGACAAATATCATGTCATTATGAGGTACACCTTAAACTAATGTCAATTAGAACTTAATGAAAAATAAAATCCTTTCTATAAAAGAAAAGATTACAGTGGATTTGAAATATTAAAATCACGTAGGGATATCATACCTATCACAATGTCATAGGGAAATGCATTACTCAGATGTTTATGATGACACTGGTGTAAAAAAGCTTTCTATGCTGCCAGTTCTATGAAAGTCCAGCACATACAGTTCCGTTCACTACATAGAATACTTGATGTGGAGAGAAGATGGCTAACGAAGGGAAGGCAGACTGTAAGACAGTGTGAGAGTGAGAGAACGAAAGCAGAGTGTGAGATCGGGACAGCCCCGGTGAGGTTGAAACGGCCCCAGTGAGGTTGAAACGGCCCCGGTGAGGTAGGGATGGCCCCGGTGAGGTTGAAACGGCCCCGGTGAGGTCGGGACAGCCCGGTGAGGTTGAAACGGCTCCAGTGAGGCTGAGACGGCCCCGGTGAGGTTGGGACTGCTCCAGTGAGGTTGGGACAGATAATGGGGACCAGTATAGACATGAACAGGGGTAGATGCAGAGGCAGAGCAACATTGAACAGACTGTCAAACTACAGTGGAAAGCCTGGGGAAGGTTGTGGGGGGGGATTAAGAGATCAACCAAAGGACTTATATGCATGCATATAAGAACAACCAATGGACACAAGACACCAGGGGGTAGGGGCCGGGGGAATGTCAAGGGGGGTGAAAAAGGAGACATATGTAATACTATTTGTAATACTTTAAGAAATAAAAATTATAAAAATAAATAAAAATAAAAATAATAAATAAATAAATAATAAAAATTTAAAAAAAGAGAGTGTGTGGACATACCGAGAGTGTAAATTTGTGGGTGAGCAATAGCTATACTCCAGAGGACTGTTGGAGACTGCCAGATCAGGCTCCCCTAACCGGGCAGCCTCCACTGCTGCTGAAATCTCTCCTGGAGCAGCCGGCTCAGCCGTGGAGACCATGCCATCTTCAGTGGCTGATATCGGAAGCGTATATATCCAGAAACCCTGCAACCACGGCACCCAGGGTCCAGCTACGAACCTAGGAACACTGGATCTCAAGCAGCACGAATACTTGGACTCAGACAAGCCCTGCTCCTCCTCACGGAAAGGTCAGATTTCGCCTAGATAAAAGTGCGGTTTGTAATTCAGATCAGAGAGAGGAACACGCGCGGGTGGGGAAAGTCTGGGCCCCACAAAGTCCACGGCAGTTGGGGCCAGCGTGATCCACGAGTGTGAAAGGGGTCCCGCAGGGCTTCTGGCAGAAGGGAACTTTAAAAATCAGCCCATAGCTGAACTGGGTGCAAAAAGGCAGCCTTGGATTTTGCCAATGTGCTGGCTGCTTAGTGCCAGGGGAGAGAGGACGTGCGGAAGAGACTTTGGGAGAATTGCACACTCTGGCTCTTTTTGTTTTTGTGTGTGCGTGTTTTTTCTCCTTAAATCTTTGCTTTTGATTATTAAACCCAGTACATAGGATCACACAGTTGCAGTCACTCACAGAGACTGCAGGGGAAAGTTGTTTTTGTGGAACCTGGGAATCAGAGCGGGGAGTAACGACCAAGGAACCAGCTCTAGGGCAGTCAACTCTCCCAAACCAGTATTAAGTGTGATAGAGAAAACAAAAACTAAATACTGGCTAGAGAGGAATTATAGCCTCGGAGGTCAATCCAGAAACACTGCCACCCAGGGACTGAACCACAAACAGCCTCTTCTATAAACACAAATAAAGGCAGTCTGGGAAACAAATACGGCCTACTTTAAAATCAGGACTGTGGTTTACAACACGGAGGAACAGTGTATCACAGGGAACTTCAACACTCTCCTGAATACCTGACAGGACTAAGGCGTGCCAAACAGAAGGGTAGAGGACATGAAGGACCTTCACTACTGCACATTTTTATTTTTTTTCACCTTTTACTTAAGAAACTATTTTTTTCTTTTTTCATCACCTGATTTTACCTTTTTAATTAATACATTTTCATTTTTAACCAGTATTATTACTACTACCATTTTACCTTTTTTTTTAAGTGTCATTTTATTTTCTCTTTATTTTATTTTTGGATTAGTATTATACAATCTATTTTTATCTCTCCTTTAGCATCATTTTACTCTATCTCAACTTTATCTTTATGCCAAAACTCTCTTCCTCACTGTTCCCCTTCTGTTGTCCTGTTTCTCTTACCCTATTCCTGCTTTAGATTTTCCCTATTCCTATTTTTAACTAGGTTAAAATTTCACCCTACTTATATATCTAATTTCCAATCCCCTGCTCTAAGTACATATACACCTCTCTCTTCTCTTTCTTCACTATCCAAATTTTTTTTCTCTCTGTTGTTTTGTTGTTGTTTGCTTGGTTGTTGATTATATTGAGGTTTTTTTATGTTTGTTTGTGAGATTGTTTCGCTTTTTCTTTATATTTTGTTGGGGTTTTTTTGGTTATTTTTTGCTTCTGTTTTCCCTCGCCTCACTTGCTATTAGTTGTTTGTAGTTTGCGATCACTTCTAGGTATCTGTTGCTGGAATTCATTGGGATTAGTGGCTGTTCTATTGGAGTTTTCTCCCCATATAGATAGTTCCTTCCCCTCTTCTATTTCATTCTCTTTCTTTTCTCTCTTACTTATTTTTCCTTTTCCCAATTTCATTTTTGCACTCTTTTTTTTTCTTTTTCTATTTTTCCTTTTTCTCTTCTTCTTTCTCCCTTAACCCCTAATTCTCTTTTCTCTGGTGGTCACCTATATTTGGGGTTATTAGTATCGTGAATACATTTGTGTTCATTGCCTTGTGCGTTGTGCCTTGTTGTGTTGTATTTTGTGCCTTTAAATCAACACAGCAGAGAGAGAACTACATAACCAAACACCTGGAAAAGAGAGATCATGGGGAGACAAAGAAACAGCCCGCAGATGAAAGAAAAACAGGCATCACCAGAAAAGGAAGTAAACGAAATGGGAGCAATGGAGGCAAGCAACCTACCTGTCAGAGAAAGAGCTTAAGTCGGTATCCGGGGATCAAGAGTACTGGTGAA
>NW_005871510.1:859928-863952 GCF_000147115.1 Myotis lucifugus
AAAAAAAAGCTGGGGGTAGCAATACTATATCTTGACAATAGATCTCAAAGTGAGACATAAAAAGAGATAAGAGCACTCATATACTAAAGGGAGCATCACAAGAGAATAATCTGAGCCTACTGGTTTGGCTCAGTGGATAGAGCATTGGCCTGCAGACTGAAGGGTCCCTGGTTCGATTCTGGTCAAGGGCATGTACCTTGGTTATGGGCACATCCCCAGTTGAGGGGAGTGCTGGAGGCAGCTGATCGATGTTTCTCTCTCATCGATGTTCCTGACTCTCTGTACCTCTCCCTTCCTCTCTGTAAAAGATCAATAAAATATATTTTTAAAAAAAAAAAGAAAGAAATAACTCTGGTAAACATATATGCACCCAATATAGGAGCACCCAAATACATAAAAAAACTTCTGGAGGAGATCAAGGGAGAGACTGACAGCAATACAATCATAGTAGGGGACTTTAATACACCACTATCACCATTGGACAAATCCTCTAAACAAAAAATCAGCAAAGAAACATCAATCCTAAATGACTCACTAGATCAGATGGAATTAATTGACATCTTCAGAACATTCCACCCCAAAGCCACAGAATATACATTCTTCTCAAGTGCACATGGGTCATTTTCAAAGATAGACCATATATTGGGTCACAGGCAAAGTCTCTTCAAATTCAAGAAGATAGAAATCATATCAAGCATCTTCTCAGATCACAATGGCATAAAACTAGAAATCAACTACAATAAAAACAATCCAAACAAATCAAACACATGGAGACTAAATAGCATGCTATTAAACAATGACTGGGTCACCAGAGAGAACAATGAAGAAATAAAAAACATCATGGCAACAAACGACAATGAAAACACAACAATTCAAAACCTATTGGACACAGCGAGAGCAGTCTTGAGAGGGAATTTCATAGCTCTACAAGCCTACTGCAAAAAACAAGAAACAATGATAATAAATTACCTAACCCTACAACTCAAAGACTTAGAAAAAGAGCAACAAGAAAAGCCCAGTGTAAGCAGAAGGAAGGAAATAATAAAGATCAGAGCAGAGATAAATGACATAGAGACCAAAAAAACAATACAAAAGATTAAAAAAAAACCCAAGAGCTGGTTCTTTGAAAGGATAAACAAGATTGATGAACCTCTAGCCAGGCTCACACAGAAGCAAAGAGAACCCAAATAAACAAAATCAGAAATGAAAGAGGAGAAATAACAACAGACCCCAGAGAAATACAAAGGATTGTTAAAAAATACTATGAACAACTCTACTCCAACAAACTAGACAACCTGGAGGAAATGGACATATTCCTAGAAAAACACAACCTTCCAAAATTCAATCAGGAAGAATCTACAAATCTCAATAGGACAATAACTATGGAAGAAACTGAAGCAGTAATCAAAAAGCTTCCAGCAAACAAAAGCCCTGGACCAGATGGCTTCACAGGGGAGTTTTACCAAACATTCAAGGAAGAACTAAAACCTATACTCCTCAGACTACTACAAAAAATTCAAGAGGAAGGAACACTTCCAAGCTCATTCTATGAAGCCAGCATCACCCTAATGCCAAAACCAGATAGACAACACAATGAAAGAGAATTACAGGCCAATATCCCTCATGAACATAAATGCCAAAATACTCAACAAAATCCTAGCAAATCGGATCCAGCAGTACATCAGAAAGATCATACACCATGACCAAGTAGGATTTATCCCAGGGATGCAAGGATGGTACAATATCCGCAAATCAGTAAACGTAATACATCACATAAACAAACTGAGAGATAAAAACCACATAGTCATATCAATTGATGCAGAAAAAGCATTTGACAAAATCCTACACCCATTTTTGATAAAAACTCTCAGCAAAGTTGGAATAGAAGGATCATACCTCAACATAAAAAAAGCCATATATGACAAACCCACAGCAACCATCATACTCAATGGACAAAAACTAAGACCATTTCCCCTAAGAACAGGAAAAAGACAGGGATGCCCACTCTCACCACTCCTGTTCAACATAGTACTGGAAGTACTAGCCTTTGCAATTAGACAAGAAGAAGAAATAAAAGGCATCCAAATTGGAAATGAAGAAATAAAACTGTCCTTATTCGCAGATGATATGATATTGTACATAAAAAACCCTAAAGACATCATCAAAAAACTATTAGACTTAATAAATGAATTCGGCAATGTAGCAGGATACAAAATTAATGCCAAGAAATCTATGGCATTTCTATACACCAATAATGAACTTACAGAGAGACTAAAAAAGTAGTCCCATTTACCATCACACCAAAAAATTAAGATACCTAGGAATAAACTTATCTAAAGAGGTAAAAGACTTCTACTCAGAAAACTATAGGACATTGAAAAAAGAGCTAGAGGAAGACATAAGCAGATGGAAGAACATACCATGTTCATGGATTGGTAGAATCAATATCATTAAAATGTCCATACTACCCAAAGCAATCTATAGATTCAATGCACTCCCCATTAAAATACCAATGGCATATTTCACAGATCTAGAATGAACGTTCCAAAAAATTCATCTGGAATAAAAAAAGACCCCGAATAGCTGCAGCGATCCTGAGAAAGAAGAACAAAGTAGGTGGGATCTCAATACCAGATATCAAGCTGTATTACAAAGCTACTGTTCTCAAAACTACCTGGTACTGGCACAAGAACAGACATATAGATCAATGGAATAGAATAGAGAACCCAGAAATCGACCCGAACCAATATGCTCAATTACTATTTGACAAAGGAGGCAAGAACATGCAATGGAGTCAAGATAGTCTCTTCAATAAATGGTGTTGGGAAAATTGAACAGATATATGCAAAAAAGTGAAACTAGATCACCAACTTACACCATACACAAATATAAACTCAAAATGGACAAAGGACTTAAATGTAAGGCGAGAAACCATAAAAATACTAGAGGAATCCAAAGGCAACAAAGTCTCAGACATATGCTGAAGCAATTTCTTCACCGATACATCTCATAAAACCATGGTTGGCAAACTGTGGCTCACGAGCCACATTCGGCTCTTTGGCCCATTGAGTGTGGCTCTTCCTAAGCCTTAGGAGTACCCTAATTACGTTAATAACAATGTACCTACCTATATAGTTTAAGTTTAAAAAATTTGGCTCTCAAAAGAAATTTCAATCGTTGTACTGTTGATATTTGGCTCTGTTGACTAATGAGTTTGCCGAC
Source organism: Myotis lucifugus (assembly GCF_000147115.1). NCBI lineage: Eukaryota > Metazoa > Chordata > Mammalia > Chiroptera > Vespertilionidae > Myotis > Myotis lucifugus. The sequence goes on from NW_005871510.1 coordinate 863,151, forward strand.
CCTGTCCTAGGACATTGGAAACTAAAGAGAAAAGAAACAAATGGGACTACATCAAAATAAAAAGCTTCTGCACAGCAAAAGAAATCATCAGCCCTAACCGGTTTGGCTCAGTGGATAGAGCGTCGGCCTGCGGACTGAAGGGTCCCAGCTAAGGGCATGTACCTTGGATTCCGGCTAAGGGCATGTACCTTGGTTGTGGGCACATCCCCAGTAGGAGGTGTGCAGGAGGCAGCTGATCGATGTTTCTCTCTCATTGATGTTTCTAACTATCTCTCTCCCTTCCTCTCTGTAAAAAAAATCAATAAAATATATTTTTTAAAAAAAGAAACCATCAACAAAACAACAAGAAAGCCCACTGCATGGGAGAACATATTTGCAAAGTTATCACCGATAAGGATTTAATCTCCAACATTTATAGGGAACTCATACAACTTAACAAAAGGAAGATAAACAATCCAATCAAAAAAATGGGCAAAGGACCTAAATAGACACTTTTCAAAAGAGGACATTCAGAAAGCCAAGAGACATATGAAAACATGCTCAAAGTCACTAATCATCCGAGAGAAACAACAATGAGGTACCATCTCACACCTGTCAGAATGGCTATCATCAACAAATCAACAAACGACAAGTGCTAGAGAGGATGCGGAGAAAAGGGGACACTCATGCACTGCTGGTGGGAATGCAGACTGGTGCAGCCACTATGGAAGACAGTATGGAGTTTCCTCAAAAAGTTAAAAATGGAACTCCCATTTGACCCAGTGATCCCACTTCTAGGAATATATCCCAAGAAACCAGAAAC
>NW_005871510.1:864052-866824 GCF_000147115.1 Myotis lucifugus
AATGCCTTTCCCTGAAGCACTTCACAGTTCCTTCCCGATTTCATTCCTTTCCGAAACCAAGACAATCTGCGTGGCAATGGGAGGAGGGAGTTTCACCTGGAAGTTGCCGGGACCCAACTTTTCACTGTTGCCTTTCCTCTCAGACATATTTGTCCAGAGGGACTTCCTGCTCTTTATCTTCCAAGGACAACATTTGCAGCATCAGATACTTAAATAATATTGATCTCACATCTACACTGGGAAAAAGAAAAACAATTCTAGACAATGGAAACATGCTATCGCTGGATAAGAAAGGTAGAGTGAATACAGTTACACTGTTAAGTCCTGGAGACATGTTGTTACTTGAATATTGAATTCAGAAAATCCTCAGGAAGCATGTGAGAAGGCGTAAGAGGTCCATCTTGAAGACAGTTCTTTATGTGTTAGACATCATTTATTGAACAGCTCAGCAGCTCACGGGGCCTATGGCCTTGGGGAAAGGTACATAACAGGCATAAAACATGGTTGCCCACCTCTTTTCACACAGTATGTAAATGACTGATAATTTTTTAAAGAATGAAAAATTTACTGCTGTAAAAAAGAAGGAATTCTTACCATTTGCCACAGCATGGATGGAACTGGAGAGCATTATGCTAAGTGAAATAAGCCAGTCAATGAAAGAAAAATACCACATGATCTCACTCATTCATGGATAATAAAGACCATTATAAACTGATGAACAAAAATAGATACAGAGGCAGAGCAGCATCGAACAGACTGTCAAACTACAGCGGGAAACTTGGGGAGGGTTGGGGGGTAGGAGGGGGGGGTAAGAGATCAACTGAAGGACTTGTATGCATGCATATAAGCATAACCAATGGACACAAGACACTGGGGGGTACAGGAGGCCGGGGGAATGTCAAGGGGGGAAAAAAGGAGATATATGTAATACTCTTTGTAATACTTTAAGCAATAAAACAAAATTTAAAAAAAAAGAATACTTGATGAGAAACTGGTTTATGCATTTGCTATACTATCCTCCTTATCTTTGTGAGCTTTCTACTTCGTGAAAGAAAACTTTGCTGTGAAGCAGTATGCTGTTTTATGCGGGCAGCAGCCTCACAGGTCTTGTGTTGACTGTGCCTTCTGATTGCATCATTGCCTCCTGGGCTTGATGAATCTGTTTTTTGCAAATTTCCTGGCCTAAGTGTACAGTGTGATAAAGTCTACAGTCAGGTACAGTAATGTCCTAGGTCTTCATATTCACTCACCAATCACTGACTCCTGCAGAGCAGCCTCTAGTCCTATTCAGGGTCAGTGCCCCACAAGGATGTACCATTTATCTTGCACGCAGCATTTTTACTGCACCTTCTGATAAATGCTTACTACCATTTCATTACAATTGCCTACAGTATTCAGTACAGGAGCATGTTGTAGAGGTTTGTTGTCTAGGACCCACAGGCTACACCATATGGCCTAGGTGTGTAGCAGGCTACACCATGCAGGTTTGTGTAAGAGAACTGAAAACAACAAAACTGCCTCAGGATGTCCTCCCCAGGTTCAGGGGTGCAGGACTGTATGTAACTGCAGTTTCACCTCTCCCAGGAGAAAAATTTTAGCCCAGTCACTCTGCAACTTGCTGTTCAATTTCTTTCTTTTTTTTTTTTTAATATATTTTATTGATTTTTTTAAATATTTTATTGGTTTTTTACAGAGAGGAAGGGAGAGGGATAGAGAGTTAGAAACATCGATGAGAGAGAAACATCGATCAGCTGCCTCCTGCACACCTCCTACTGGGGATGTGCCCGCAACCAAGGTACATGCCCTTAACCGGAATCTAACCTGGGACCCTTCAGTCCGCAGGCCGACGCTCTATCCACTGAGCCAAACCGGTTAGGGCTGTTCAATTTCTTTTACTAAAAACCTCTAAAAGCCACTTCCTTTCTGCCTATTTAAACGCCTTCCATTTTGAACAGCTTCTGTGAGATTCCATTTACTAGATGGGATGCTGCCTGATTCATGTGTGGGCCACAGTGGTCACATGCTAACCTCACAAGCTCAGGGAAGGCCTCAATGGCGGTCTTGCAAAGTCAGAGACCTAAGGTAACCAGACAGGATGGTCTGAAATTAAACTTTAACTAAAAGCAGTTACGGTGGGTAGTTACATCCTAGGCCTGTATCTTCACTGATGACAAGGTAAACCTTTACCTTAACTGAACCCATCTGTCTTTTTGCATCTATAATAACACAAGAGGTCGGATGCAAGAAATTCGTGCAAGAGTAGGGCTTCCTTCCCCGGCTGTGGGCACCAGCTTCCCTCTGGCACCTGGGACCGGGGTTCCCTTGCAGCCCTAGCTTCGTGCAGAATGTCCTCAGGAAAGATGACTGGTTTAATTAGCATATTACACTTTTACTATTATAGAAACCCTTGAAATGTCTGGGTAACTTGTAACCTCCCTTTTTCCAGACCCCTTGGGGCACAACTCAAAGTGCCTAGGCCACAGGACAGATACCACAAATTCCTTCATCAACATCATGTTAATTGTCCCAGCACCCACCTAAGTATGTGTCTATCATTTTTACTTTTATCCAATCCCAGGGTTCCTCCCCCCCTTTTGCTTTCTCCCACCTCTTCTAACCAACCACCAATGGATTTCATGTAACCCCAGGTAAGGTCCCTTCCCTTTTGATTTCAATGGTAAAAATATGAGAAGAAACAGGCAATTCCCCTGGAACGAGAATCCCAACCCGGTGAAAAAACGGCTTCCCAGAGAATTGTTGAAAGTTTGGTTC
>NW_005871510.1:868008-873006 GCF_000147115.1 Myotis lucifugus
CAGAAACAAGCCATCATTTCCAGCGAGAAAAGTGACTTCTGTGCATTTAGAATGGTTAACTTTAGAAAATGTTTTTCACATGAAAACATGTGTTCCCACTGGTGATTCAACCACACTCCTCTGAGGTCATGAGCCACCCCTTACTTGTGGTTGTCTTGTGGGCAGTTCCACAGACCTACCCAGAGCAGGGAGATGGGCCAGGCACAGAGGTCACCAGGGTGGAAGGCCCAGGTGTCCAGCAATGGCAACCAATTGTAGGGTGGGGCCTTGTCCCCAGGGTGACATTTCCTCCTCTGGCTCCAGGCTCAGATAAGCAGCAAAATGCCAGGGCTGACATCAGGACCAGCTACATTGAATAATGACCCCTGTCCTGGTGCCGGCCAATCCATCAGTGGAGGCCACATCCCTGAATGGACACACCTGGAAAGCTACAGAATATTCCATTCAGTTCTTCCCCTGGGACCTCCCCTGAAATCTCCACCCTTAAAACCTTTAGGAAGGAGGACCCAGTGCGCTCTCCCTCCCTGGAGCACACCTGTACCTTTCCCTCCCTCCCCCCTTCTCCTCCTCCCCCAGGCAGGTTACCATTAGCTTGTGCTCCCAAGCTCCATATCAAATACACTCTCCAATGGATCCAATAGGAAATATAGTAATTCCATACAAACAGCACTTCCATTACCTCTATAACTCATTTCCTAAGCCCATTTCCTCTAAGACTTACTTCTCCTTCCTCTGTAATTTAACCATTTAATGTTCTCTTACTCTTTGGGTCTTGCCCTGTATTCTTTTTTTTTTTTTTTTAATATATTTTATTGATTTTTTACAGAGAGGAAGGGAGAGAGAGATAGAGAGCTAGAAACATCGATGAGAGAGAAACATCGACCAGCTGCCTCCTGCACATCGCCTACTGGGGATGTGCCCGCAACCCAGGTACATGCCCTTGACCGGAATCGAACCTGGGACCTTTCAGTCCGCAGGCCGACGCTCTATCCACTGAGCCAAACCGGTTTCGGCAGCCCTGTATTCTTACCCAGCCAGAACCAAGAACCAAGGTTGCTGAACCCAGGTTGGGTCTGACCCTACATGTTAGACACAGGGTGTCATTGCTGCTGCCAGCAGAGTTACACTGTTTAATCCAGCAATAATGAGATTTATCAGAAAACTGGGTTCCATCAATGTAAGAATCATTCAAACCTATAGAGAATTTTTTTGAGTTCATTGCCAGGCGGCAAAATCTCAGTGAATTGAGATAATGTCCGGGGTATGGCAGTTTGGTACCTTATTTTATACATTACAATCAAAAGAGAAGATCCCAGTGAGTTACATGAAATCCACTGGGGATATATTTAGGAAGCTGGGAGGAAGCAAAACAGGGAAACCCTGAGGTAGGATGAAAAGCAAAATGATAGACATACATATATATTTTACATAGCTGGGTACAGGGTAGTTAATAGTTAATGATTAGCATAACAATAACAATGAGAGGATTTATAGTCACAGCCCTGCTGCACTGAGGGGTCTGAAATAGGGGGAGTCACCCTGACATTGCCAAGGTATTCTATCTTAGATGCAAAACACAATGGACAGGGTAGGTAAGGGAAAGATTGAGTTTTGTCAGGGAGATCCTAGCCTGGGACATGTCTATCTGCCATAAACTGCTTCTAATTAAAGTGGTTTAATTTCAGACCATCCTTTGTGGTTATTATAGTTCTCAAGATTAGCTGATGAACAAAAGGCTATTGAAAAGAAACTCAGCACTAATATAACTGCATTTCCAAAGTACAACTTCACACCCAAAGACCTACTCAGTAAGGTAGTAGAGTGCACTGCGCTGACGGAAGTGGAATGGCTGTTTATCTATCTTCCACGACTTCCATTTCATGCTCCTTTTCCTCTAGCCTGAATGAGCTTTCTGGAATGCCCCACAAATAGACTCTTTTATCTTTTCAGAATCCAGCTCATCTTTCAGGATCCCAGCCAAACAAAACTTGTTCTCTCTAAAACTTGTCCAGACAAGTCTTTTCTTTCTACTTGAAAACTCCCATGGAACATACTACTCTTAATATTTGGTTGCAATATTTCTCATGCTGCCTTGCATTATTTTCCATGACTACAACATTGAAGGGGTTGGGCCTACAATTCAGTGTCTTCTCTCTGCCTCTCAGTTGATGTTCAATAAGTACATAATGTCCATATCAAATACACTCTCCAATGGATCCAATAGGAAATATAGTAATTCCATACAAACAGCACCCATCATTCTCTAATTCATATCTGCAAGTGAAAGGGGAAGGAAAGATGCCTCCTGAATACAAATAATTTCTTCATTTTCACCATTAAAAACTACATTCCTGCCTGTTTTTCTCCAAAGTCGGTTTCCTCGGGATGGTAGCCACGGGTCTGCCTGAGGGATGCTGGTGGCTGGCCTGCCTGTTGCAGCCGCTCCAAGTCCCACAGCCCTTCAGAGCCAAGGCAGGAGACCCGCAAGGAGGGGAATTCACCCCATGCACCCCAGCGGGATAGAGAGGAGCCCAGGACAGGCAAGGAGCCAGACGCAGGTCAGGTGAAGCGCTGAGTTCCAGAAGCAGATGCACACTGCGGGTGAGCTGCCCACCTGCATCCACTGCCCCGCGCATCCATCGCCAAGCAGCCCACCCTGGCGGGGACCCACATGGAAAATAAGCCTGAAGCTGAATGGTCCAGGACCCCACCCCACCCTGGTGCCTCCTCCTGTCTCCAGCCCCAGCAACTAGATGTGAGAGTGGCTTCCCCACTCAGTCTCTGCCCAGTGCATTTGGGGCCAGCCACACCCACCCCCTCACTTTTGAGCACTCAAATCCTCCAGCAACCCTCCCCCCACCCCCTGACCCTCTGCCGCCATTTCAGAGGCTTGAGACCAAAGCCCCAGCCAGCTGGACCTCTCCACCTGTCCCCAGGCCCCTCATTCATCCCATTGTATTTAGATACTAGAGGCCCAGTGCATGAAGTTCATCTAAGGCAGCGGTTCTCAACCTGTGGGTCGTGACCCCTTTGGCGGTCGAACAACCCTCTCACAGGGGTCGCCTAAGACCATCCTGCATATCAGATATTTACATTACGATTCATAACAGTAGCAACATTACAGTTATGAAGTAGCAACGAAAATAATTTTATGGTTGGGTCACAACATGAGGAACTGTATTTAAAGGGCCAGAGATTGAGAACCACTGATCTAAGGGTGCCTGTGCTGTGCTGGGCTCTGCCATCCATCACGGCCATCAGGGCCTTCCTTCATTGCTCACTGCCCCTGGTGGTCAGCGCACATCATAGCAAGTGATAGAACTCCTGGTCTCCAGGTTGAACTTTTGTGGGGACACTTTGCATATTAGCCTTTTATATATACTAGAGTCCCGGTCCACGAAATTTGTGCTTTGTGGAATGGGGTATCCCTCATTCCAGCCTGCACCCTCTCTGATCTGGGACCACTCAGGCATCAGACCTAAAACCGGCAGTCAGACATCCCTCTCACAATCTGGGACTGCTGGTTCCCAACTGCTCACCTGCCTGCCTGCCTGATCACCCTCTAACCACTCCACTGCCATCCTGATGGATGCGTATTGCTCCCCCTGTCAGCCCGATCACCCCCAATTGCCCTCCCCTGCCAGCCCAGTTGTCACCAACTGCCTTCCCCTGCTGGCCCGGTCACCCCCAACTGCACTCCCCTGCCGGCCTGGTCACCCCTAACTGCCCTCCCACGCAGGCTTGGTCCCCCCCCCCAACTGCCTTCCCCTGCAGGCCTGGTCACCCCCAACTGCCCTCCCCTGCCAGCCATCTTGTGGCTGTGGGCACCGCCATATTTGAGTGTGGGGCAGTCAATTAGCATATTCCCTCTTTATTAGATAGGATAGATTAGTCTCAATGATTCCTTTTCTAATTAATCACCAGAATTTCAAAATAATAGTTTTACATTGCTACCGAATAACGAATGTTTTAGGCTTATTTTACTTAACTGAAATATCTTCTTTATTGGGGGATATTACCCAACAACTGCTATAGGGTTCAGTCAAGCTATTATAAATGTCTATGTTAATCTATTTACAAGTTTTCATTCTAGCACTCATTGTTGATGTATATTGCACTAATGTCTAATTGGATTCAGGAATTATGGCAAACAGTAGCTCTTCACCTCATAATACATGTATTCTTCTTTGCCCCTTGCAGAGAAGTAGGGCCTTGCAATTACTTTTAGAAAATGGAATATGAGAAAAGCGTGTGTCTCTTCGTGGTATTGGCTTTCAATGCTCAGGGTGGCCCTTCAGTGCTCCCTCTTTCTCTAGTTGTAATGACGGGTACTGTGACAACACATGACTGAGGGAGTTAGATCCCTGGGTGGGTAATGAAGCAGCATCCTGCTGGCCTCCATTACACTTTACAAGAGTCAGCAACTGAGATCACCACCGCATAGTGTGGCTACCCTGATCAGTACAGTGGTCCCTTGTATCTCAATGAAAGCTCTGCTGAGCATCTTCTCAAGATCTGGAGATAGACAAAGAGTACGGAGATATGCAAAGTAAAACTTTCTTTCCAAATATTGTAAACAATACACATACAGGCATACAAACAGAAGCATGTTCTCAAAAGGTTGGAAATTTCACATAATGTCAAACATGAGTATGTGACGTTTTGAAGTCATACAGGGATTGGAAAAGGTAGGTTTACACCCCTGGCTGGGTGGCTCATTTTGTTGGAATGTGGTGTCCTACACCAAAAAACTAGCAGATTGGATTCCCTTTCAGGGCACATAGGTTTCAGGTTCAATCCGGTCAGGGCAAGTACAGGAAGCAACTGATTGGTGCTTCTCTCTCACATAGATGTTTCTCTTCCCTCTCTCCCTTCCTCTCTATATCAATAAACATATCATCAGGTGAGGATTTAAAACAAAAGTATGTTTCTAGTGGTTAATAAGCAAAATTTTATTCTTGTATTATTTGGTATTTATTACTGGTATATATTTGTATC
>NW_005871510.1:873106-878704 GCF_000147115.1 Myotis lucifugus
CCTGTACATGAACATTTTATAAACCATGAAACAAAAACAAGATAATTATGAATTGCCCCAAAAATTATATAAAAAATAATAATAAATAAATACGTGTTTCTTTTAAAAAATATATAAATTTTATTGATTTCAGAAAGGAAGGGAGAGATAGAAACATCAATGATGCGAGAGAATGATCCATTGACTGCGTCCTGCATAACCCCTACTGGGAACTGAGCCAGCAACCAGGGCATGTGCCCTGACCAGGAATCAAACCTTGACTCCTGTTTCATAGGTCAATGCTCAACTACTGAGCACCACTGGCTGGCCTAGAATGTGTTTCTTACTGAAACTCCTGACTTGGGTCAGTCAAATCTACACCACAGCCTCTACAGAACTCAGCAAATGCAGAACAAAGCTGCAAGGACACCCTGGCCCATGGAACCAGGGTGTGTGACCACACAAACCCAGAGGAGGAAGCCCTGGTGGGGTGCTTTGTGGGGAGCTGATATAGGGTTAAGCCTCGGACTGACCTATGGGCAAAGTCATAAACAATTCCCAGCTTAGAGAGCACAGTCCTCCTAGCATAATTAGGCTTGACCTTATGACGCTCCCTAGATCTTACTCAGGAAGCTAATGGGCTGAGGGAAGTGCAACAAGAACAAAAACAAGTGAAACTCACAAGAACAAAAACAAGTGAAACTCACAAGAACAGTGTAAACAAGTGAAACTTACAAGAACTGTGTAACTATGGAAACCACTGCCTTGTTTACGGCTCACTATAAAATAAAGGCTCAGCTTGCCTTGGGATCTCTCTCTGTGGCCTCAGCCAGGCACAGGGAAGATCCACAGAGACTAAGGAAAGCTAGAGAGTTCTGAACACTGTCTCTGTGTAAAACATTCTTCGCCGACTCCGTCCACACCTTTGGGACCCCCTGGACCTGGACCCCAGCAGTGCTTCATGTCTGGAAAATCCTGCTCACATGCCAATGGTGGTGACCAGCTCGCAGAGCCAGGTGGAAGCCATCCAAAACTGTTTTCAAATGTTCACACTGATGGTGACTCACCACATACCAGAAGAGTATGAAAAAGTTTATTACTCACATGATGAGTTTTGGGGGGGAGAGCAGGGTGGATATTAGTGTAAGTCCCAAAATGACTGAGAGCACAGGGGAAAGGGACTAGCTTATGGCGTTCCTGGCAGTTACTAGGTGCTGTTGGTGGAAGCTTGCTTGATTGGAACGTTCCCCCTGCACCCAAGGATGGAGCACCTGGACTTGCTCATCAGCTTTCCCAGGTGTAAGGTCAGGGAGGAGAGAAGGGTGCATCCTAAAGGCTTTCAACATTCAAACATCAAAACTGAAATCAGTATCTTTATTATAACTGTTCCCTTCAATAACAAGGGGAGAAACTAAGCACATACAAAATTTCATCCAAAATTTTCATCACTAGACTCTGATGATACTGATTGCAAGAGATTCTGAAGAAGATGCACTGGAGAAATGAGGCTTAAGTTTTTCTATAAATGCATCAGTGATTCCATACAAGTATGACCAGTTATTCAAATTATAAAATGAAACCTCTCCCAACTCATAGTCCAGAAAAATGCCAATCTTTCGCTCTCCTATAGGGGAAGGGACAAAAGTATGAGTCCAGCATCCGTTGCTTGGGGATGGTGATATGCAAGTATTTCTGGGGAAAGATTCTTTACACACACCTAAGTAATATTCACCTATGCCTCCCATGTTTACCGCCCAAAAATGTCTGCCACAGCTGATCAGTGATTCTCTCTCATAATTGATGTTTCTCTCTCTCTCTCTCTCGCCCTCTCCCTTCCTCTCTGAAATCAATAAAAATATTAAAATAAATAAATAAATACATTTCTACTTATTTGTTCCCAGAAGTGAAGGTCCAGTGTGTCAGCATCAGGAAACCAAGGATTATAAATTATAACAGTCTGTAAAAGGCCCTTTATTTTATTATTATTTTTAAAAAATATATTTTATTGATTTTTACAGAGAGGAAGGCAGAGGGATAGAGAGTTAGAAACATCGATGAGAGAGAAACATCAATCAGCTGCCTCCAACACACGCCCTACTGGGGATGGGCCCGCAACCAAGGTACATGCCCTTGACTGGAATCAAACCCGGGACCCTTCAGTCCACAGGCCAACGCTCTATCCACTGAGCCAAACCGGTTAGGGCACCATTTGCTTTTAATAACTGTTTAAGTAACAAAGAAATCTATTATTCGGTGGACAGCTGCTGTCCTATTGTGAAACCTTAGCTGAAAAGCATACCCTCGAACTTGGAAATTCCAGGCTCCAATGACTTACTGTGCAGTAACTTTTTCTTACTCTTCATTTTTGAGGTTCCCACTGCATCTTGTTGCCTTCCTTGGGGCACCACTTTGCAGGGGCTGGCCAGCAGACCCTGAGTGACAGATGAATGATTACTCTGACACTGTGAAAGAGAGGGCTAAGGGACTGCCTGGCCAAAGGAACCAGACAGCCTCAATCACCTTCCTCTGTAGGCTTTTTTTTTTCTTTTTGTAACAGTGGTATGAGCTAAAGTTTATCTTTGAGATGCAATCAGTAGGGTAAGTAATCTTGGGAGAACAGATATGTCTGCAGTGTCCCTAGAGGCCCCAGGCCTTTTGGAGATTCCTCCTTACAGACTTTCCAGCCAAGTCCAGTGATTCCCCACAGGAATCTACTGCAGGTGAGAGATGGGATGTGTAAGGGGGTGAAGGTTGGTGGTCTTCTGGGTCAAAAGTAGATTCGAAATCAGAAGTGTTTGGGATATGTGTGAAGGGGAAGAATCTGATGGGTAGAGCAGGACTGACAGAGAGAGGGTGGAGACTGAGGGGTGAAAAGGCCAAGACATAGGGAATCTCTAACCATTTTCCATTGCAGTGACAGCAATTATCTAAAATTGTGCAATGTGTTAAAATTCCAAGTGCTGTCTCACTGTTTTGATTTCCCTTTCCCTTGATGACTAATGCTATGTAGCATTTTTTCATGTGCTCTTGACCATTTGCATAACTTCTTTGGCAAAATGTGTATGGGGATACTTTACCATATTTAGATTGATTTATTTCACTTTTAAGAATTCGGTTGTGTGCCAAAACCGGTTTGGCTCAGTGGATAGAGCGTCGGCCTGCGGATTGAAAGGTCCCGGGTTCGATTCCGGTCAAGGGCATGTACCTGGGTTGCGGGCACATCCCCAGTGGGAGATGTGCAGGAGGCAGCTGGTCGATGTTTCTCTCTCATCGATGTTTCTAACTCTCTATCTCTCTCCCTTCCTCTCTGTAAAAAATCAATAAAATATATTTAAAAAAAAAAAAAGAATTCGGTTGTGCCCTAGCTGGTCTGGCTCAGTGGATAGAGTGTCGGCCTGTGGACTGAAGGGCCCCGGGTTTGATTCCAGAGAGGGCACATGCCCAGTACGGGGCATCCAGAATGATTCTCTCTCATCATTGATGTTTCTATCTCTCTCTCCCTCTCCTTTCCTCTCTGAAATCAATAAACATATAAATAAATAAAATAAAAGCTCTTGAGCAAAATATGTTACTTTAAAAAAAAGAATTAGGTTGCAAGAGGTCTTTAGATATTTTAGATACAAGTTCTTTATCAAATATAGGATTTGAAAAATTTTCATCCACTCTGTGGATTGTGTTTTCACTCTATTTCCCTAAAAATTGTACTTCAATTGTGATAATATATGTGCCGTACTGGCACAGCCAAGGGTGAACCTGAGTGGGCCAGCTGAAAGGCTTAGAAAAGATAGAAAAGAGAAAGAAAGCTGGGTCTCAGTGGGATACTGCTTCTCTGAGAGACAGCACCCATACCCATAAGCCATGTCTTTACTTTATAGCAGATGCCACGAGGCAAAGTAAGGGCGTGATCAAGATGTTTACAACATTCTCCTGGGTCTCGATCCTACTCAAATACATGCACCTGACCTACATCACTCAAGCAGGTGGGGCCACGTGTTCGGACCACAGGTTCAAGCTTGCAACTATAGCTGTTGGCTGTAATTGTGGTGGGAGGACTCTGCCCTCCAAGCTGGGACTTGCATGTGGAAATGAGAGGACTGTGCCCTCTCATCAGTCCACGGCTTGAACCTGTCCAAAACACTGTAGCCGTGCCCCAAAATATACACAGAGTAAAATGTACACTTTCACCGTTTTAGGTGTGTAGTCAGGAATGTAAAATGCACTGACAATGTGAAACTAATCTTCAGGATTGTTTTCAGTTTACAAAATGAAACTGTTTACTTCTTAGATGACAATTCCTCCTTCTCCCTTTACCCCAGCCCCTGGCAACAAGCATTCTACTTTTGGTCTCAGTAAACTTGACTACTCTAGGTACCTCATACAAGTGTAATCACAGTGTGTCATCTTTTGAGACAGGCTGAACTCACTTAGCACAAGGTCCTCAGGGATCATCCGTATTGCAGCATATCAGGCTTGCTTTCTTTTCAAGCTGAATAATACTCCTGATGTGTGTATCCATTTTTTATGCATTCAACTGTTGATGAGTGGTTATTTACTTCTCCTTTTTGGCTGTTGTGAATAATGTTAATATGAACATGAGTGAACATGTACCTGTTTCAGTCTAGTCTGAGAAGTAGTTTGTAATTTTTAAGTAATTGCTATGTTGCTTCTCATACCATGACAAAATACCATATCCCAGGAGTAGCACACCAGGTTCCAAAGAGTGTTGGTGGTGTCCTTCCAACCATAACTCATTCATCTGATGAATTTGATTACCTGTTTCCCTCTCACTAAATGTTCCTTGAAAAGGGGGCAGCCTACAGACCTTGAACCACAGGCAGGTGATCTTGGAGACCCAAGAAAACAGTGGACGCTGTTGCAAGACCATGGGTGTGACTCATCTGACTCTTCCTGCAAGTACAGGGGCTGTGGCTCCAACAAGGGGACAGGGCACCACCTCCTGCACCTGTGCACTTCAGGGAAGGGGGAAATCATAGCATTTTGAGCCCCTTAGTGAGGTGTGGTGCTGCACTGCATTCTGGGACACAAGTGAGGTGAGAGTGACCCTGGGGGTGCTATGTCATTTGCCACAGGCCATGGAGAGGGAATTCTGGAGCGTTATTCCACAGGAGTAGGCACCAGCTTTGGTGGGTGGGCTGCACACTGTGGAGGCAGATCTGAGGTGAGGAGGCCGGGTGTGGTCAGCACATGCACTTCTGAAAACACAGGGGAGTGTGCGCAGGACTCAGGGAAGGCTCTTTAGGGACCAGTAGGCTCCTGGGGTCTCCTAGAGGCTAGGAAAAGGCAGGGCATCCCCTTTGACATTGTTGGTGGAGGGAGACTGTTGTGAAATGTGCTTCCTGGCACAGGGGGGTGCTCATGGGACAGTGGGGTTATGGTTTCAGGGGCGTGTTCTTCATGACATGGGCTCTGGGTTCTGTCCCTGCTTCACCTCAGAGTCACCTGGGGCTACATTTTGCCAACGCTGGTTGTCTTCCCAAACACTTGGGAAGAAGGAAACATGAACAGTAAGCTAAAGGTACCACTTGTGCTTATTTTGAAGTTAGACTTGGCTATTTCCACCTAACTGATCCTATAGCAGGAAACTGACAAAGTGGGACA
>NW_005871511.1:0-18000 GCF_000147115.1 Myotis lucifugus
GCTGGGGTGGGGAGGTGGTTGAGGTTGGGTGCTGGGACAGTGGGGTTTTCATGAATAGAAACAGAAAGGTGACAAGGAGGAATGACTGTAGCCTTGTTTCCAGCCTGGCACCTGCTCAAGCTGCCTGAGCTGCTCAGAGGGTCCTGCTCTCCCGCCCAGGCCTTGTCACAGCCAGTCCTCCCTTCCACCAGTGCCTGAGGACAGACAGACACCACACTACGCTTAGTTTCGACCCCAGGTGGAAACTACACCTTGCCCAGAGCGTCCCTTCTCTACCCAGTCTCCATAGGAATCTTACCCCTCAAAAACCAACACACAGCGGATGCAAAAGTGTTCTGTAAGCGAAAAGATGCAGATGGGATGGAAGAGCCAACCCCTATCCTCCGAGAGCCCTCCTCCTGCTAGGCACCTCTCTTCCAATGCCATTCTCATCTGTGCCCATTTTACAGATGAAGAAAACACAACTGAGGCTGGGAGAGGGATGAGCCAACCTGCTCAGGATTCCACAGTTACCTGAACTCGGGCTGGCCCGCATTGTCCTTTACGCCAGGCTCTCTTCCTGTTTGTCTTTATGGGCACTGAGCAGCCACCCTCCTCCTCCAGGCCTCGCCAGGCTCCGGTCCTTATAGCTGCCACCAGGAGGGCCACCAGGCTTGGTCCCAGGCGAGCCCCTGCGCCTGGAGGATGCTCTGCCAGGTCACCCATCCCCTCAGCACCCACTGAAGAAAACCTGTGTGTCCAGTCATGCTTCCCCAAGTGGAGGGGGCGGGGCAAAGAACCAGAGCAAGGAGCTACGGCATCTATTCACACAGTTATCGTCCAGCTCCGAAACAGACATCACACACGGGCAACCCAACACCTACAAGCAAACCTGTAGACAAAAGCACATCAGCATAGAGGGGTCTCTGAGGACTTTAATGACCAAGAGAACGTAAGCTCCGAACGGAAGGAAGGGCCCTTTGACGCAGGTGAGGACCCCTTGCACGTTCCAAGCCAGGAGGAGGGGCCGCATGTGGGAGCACAGCTGGCACATAAACAGCCATCTAGCCGGTCGCTTCCACGGGGTGCACACGGGCACACAGATCACCGCTCACCGTGCCAGGGTGGCCCTGCTTGCGGGAGCCCTGAGCCCACAGAGCAGGGAGTTTCCTGCAGACCCAGCTTCTCTTCCTTTCTCTGCTCCAACCTCCACATTCTTTCAACAAGGTTGTTTCATTTCCTACAAGTGCCTGACTCAGAGGCTGTTGATATTTCCCTCTGGGGCGGGAGTAGAACGCAGGCAGCATTTTTCCTTAGCCCCCACCGCTCCCCCAGGTAGCCTCACTCCAGCAACAACAAGGCAGACTCTCATTTCTAACGCCTCGGAACTGTTTCCAAGTTCAATCCCATCTGGGCTGACGAGGCTCAGAGGGGCCTGGCGCCGCCAACCCATTTCACAGAACCCGACGCCCAGAGAGGCTACAACACAGTCGCTCAAGTTCATACAGCAAGTCAGGGCGGTCTGAATCCAGAATCCAGGCATCGAGGCACCAACTCCCTGCCTTTAAGCTCTGCTGACCACAAACCACAGCAAGAGATGCCCTTGACATTGTAACCCAGCACACACATTCTACACACACACACACACGCATGCACACAGACACGAACTTCCCCAACGCAGTACTTACCCTACCGTCTGCAACGCCCTCTGATCAGGTCTCTTCTGTTTTGTTTCTCTAAATGCAGGTCATGAGCTACCAAACTGATTTCCTGACCCTCGAATGCTGACTGACCCCACCTGCTCAGCCTCCAGACCCCAGGGAGGCGACGGCCTCAGCCAGGTGAGGGGCAGGCAGAGCGAGGCAGCGACAGGAAGCTGTCCCAGCGGGATCCCGGGTCCTCTGCTTCACGGCTGAGCTCTGCTCTCAAACCTCAAACAGCTGGGCTTTTTTCTGCGGCTCCGAGAAGGTCGGGGGAGGAGCCGCAAAAGCACCTCCGGGGCCTGGTGGACCCCCCCAGGCCGCCACCAGGACCCACACTCGCCCTCCAGGGATTTCCTGCAGACCACGCCTCCCAGCTCCGTCTAGAAAACCCCAGCTGGAGGCTGCCCCTTCCGGAGCTGAGGCAGAATCATGTGTCAGGCTGGCGGTGGCCCAGGAACACTTGCCAGCCACAGGACCAGGGCGACGGGACTGCTCCCTCCACCTGCTCGGCCTGCTTCCCACACCCCCCAGAGGCAGGGAGCAACCTTGGGGTGGGGGGGAGGGTGTTAAGCCAGAATTAGGGACAGGGGACCTTGGGGGCTGGGGGACATGCAGAAGTGGCTGCACTAATTCTACCCATCAACCCCCTTTGAGCACCTCCGGGATCCCAGGAGAGGAGACGCAGGCAGTGGAGCCTGCGCCAGGGGTCCTCACTGAGCCGCCCAGGTGACTAGCGCAGACCTGGGACCCCAGCGAGAACAACGGGACAACGAGGCAAGGATGGGGCCAGCTGACTGTTCCACTCCCGCGCCCAGGATGTCACTCTCCAGCCACCAGCAACCAACATCTGGGTCAGTGGGTCTCACGTACCTTAGAGAATACTTGGGAGCTCATAACAAATAATACCAATGCCGGGCCCCACCCCAGGCGAGGGAAACCACACTCGCTGGAGATGCGGTGCCGGCACCGCTGTTTGGAAAGCTCTCTGGACAACTCGGCGGGCAGCCAAGTGCAGAGGCACCGGGTCTGCGCTGGAGGCCGGCTGGGTCCTGTGGTTCAGACCAGCGGAGCGAGCGCATTGGAGCAGGGCTCTGGGCCACCAGTGAGGCAGCGTTGATGTTTTTAAACAGCTCGGGCCCCGGGTGGGGAGCAAGCACAGGGCTTGGCGTCATGGGGGCCCTGGCTCTCGGGAGCCTCTGCTAAGCTCTCCCAGCAGAGCAGCCCCACGGGCCCCTGGAGGTTCCCTGGCCCAGCCGCCTCCTCCTTCAGGTGGGGAAACTCGGGCCCCGCCAGGCAAAAGCTCTCGATCAGGGTCTTACAGCCAAACCACGGAGCGGTGATTCTAGGACCCCGCTGACCACGTCAGAGCCACACTATTTTGCCGTGACCTCCTCCCTCCTTGAACGCTGCTCGTAGGATATGTTGCTGGAGCCAGGAAGCCCACACCCACCATGCCCGGGAGGATGTCCCTGAGGATGTTCGTGCCCCTGGCTCTGCTCCGTGATTGTGGGACTCGTCTCCTCCAGAGAGCAAATCGCGCTCGTCCTGTCGGGGACTGTACTGGCAGGGGTCCCAGGAACCCCCCTCTGCGGGGCCTGGGTCCTCTCCAACGGTCTCCTACGTTAGTTACGGAGAAGGCTGCGCCTTGCTATGGGGGGTCGGTTCACACAGATCAGGCGCCATTTCTGAGTTGCGGAAGCGTGGCTGGCTCTCCCCTTCCCAGATGAAAGGACGGTGGGTGAGGAGTGCAGGCTCCTCCCGGAACATACGGCCCAAAGAGAGCACCCCTGGCTCTGCCTACAGGCAGCCCAGCCACCTGGACATGTGCACACAGGCCGTCTGTGCCGGGAAGACACGGCTGACACGGTGCCCGCCCCTCCCCCAGGACTCCCAGGCTGCCCCAGGCTGCCCCACCGCTTCTGGGATGGGAAGCCTTTCTCTCTCTCCAGGGCCAGGGACCCCCTTTCCCTCCCCACTGGGCCCCTGGGACTGCAGATGGGAGGAAGCTGGCTTCAGCTTTTGTCACATCGCTGAGCCCACGTCCTCTGTGAAATGCTACTCAGGGACAGGAAGAACAGCCCGCGCTGTGACCTACTCTGGTGCTATGATTTTATCTTTGAACGAGAAACCGTGGTGACACCGAGCGTCAAGCTGTGGCCTGAGGGGCCTAGAGACCCATAACCTCAATCCTCACAAACCTCTCCAAGTTAACCTGCAGCTGAGCCAAAGTAGTGAGTCTGTAATCAAAACGTGGCCTCCAGAGAAGCCTGGTTCACCTCCCCCATTCAAACTCCCGACCCGAAGCCCAAAGTGCCAGAGCCTTGGAGCCGCGCTGAACAGAGAAGGGCATGTAGTGAAGGGTGAGAATGCTCAAGCCCTGTGTGTGTGTGTGGGGGGGGGGTGACCTCATGGGGGCTGCCAGGGCCTGCCGCGGTGGCTCCTCCCATCCTGGAAAGACAGAAGGACCGAAACTGGGCCAGGCCCACCCCCTGAGTTCCCTTCCCATCTCTCTCGGCCCCAGTGCCAACCGACCCCACTGGATGACAGACCAGAGGCTTGCCTGAACCCTGGGTGTCCGGCCTGCCCCCAACATGAACAGTCCTCCGGGACCTGGGCTGAGGGGCGGGTGAAATGTTCTGGAGGCTCATGTGAGGGCAACAGGGCCCCCAGCCAGAAAGGCACTCATGGGCCCCCAGCGGTCCAGGCAGCCCGGGCGTCACCAGAGGGAGGACTCTGGAGTCTGCCCTGAGCTGGTGGCACCCAGAAGGCCTCGGCACAGGGCGGCAACCCCGTGGTCAGGGACGGAGGTTAAAAGCAGAGGCTCTGGGCCGGATGGAGGAGGTTGAGATCCTGAGCTGTCACTGTCTGGCTATGTGACCTTAACAAGTCGCCTTCCTGGCCGATCAATGGGCTTCTGTGAGGACCCGAGAGATGAGGTCCGACAAGGGCCTGGCATGCAGTAGGTTCCTGATCCGTGTTAGTGAGGATGCAGTGACGCTGAGGATGGTGGTGGTGACAGCATCGATCCCTCAGGCTAGAAGGTCCGCCCCGAAGTCTGATTCACCCTGGGAAAGGTGAAGGGTGGGCAGGCCAACTGGGTAAGATGCTTGTTACAGCGCATTGCCTGATTCCCCACGGCTACGCTGCTGACTTGGAGCTGGTGGGGGTAAAGGCCTTGGAGGAGCCTCGAGGGCTCTGGTAAGCACCAGAAGTGCCTGTCAGGAGCCATCGCTGTTGGCCTGCAGGGACCTTCCCTGACTGGCGTCTTGAAGGCGCCTTGGGCCTTACACTTTAGCACAGGTTTGCATCAGAGGAGCTGATACAAGGCGCTGCACTGTTGCAGGTGCACAAGTGCCCAGGTGCGAATGAAGATGCCGAAAGGACCGAGAGGAGGAGCGGCAGGGATCCTCCCAGAGGGCCTGGCACCGAGGCCCCGAGCGAGTGGCCAGAGAGGAGGCGGGAGCAGCTTTGGAACAGGAAGTGCAGTCACTGCCATCCGGGAGCACACCTCTGTACCATGCCCCTGCTGAGCACCCTCCCGCGTTTCCCGTCTGCACCCTCGCATCGGCCCCGTGAGGCAGGGTTATCCCGGTGTTACAGGCCAGGCTGCTGAGACTCTGAGAGCGCCAGCCGCCTGCCCAGGTCACAGAGCTCGGAAACAGCAGGACTGCTTGGCTCCAAAGACAGGGCTCTTGGCTACTTTATGAGTTTCCCGTTGCTGCTGGAACAAATGACCACAAACCTAATGGCTTAAGACAACGCAGATTTCTTCTCTGTGGTGGTCAAAGGTCTGCCGTGGATCTCACGGGGCTAACATCAAAGCGTTGGCAGAGCTGCCTTCCTTCTGGGGGGCGGAGGGGAAATGGACTTCCTTATCTTTCCTGGCTTCTCAGGGCTCCTGGCATTCCTTGGCTTGTGGCCCCTACGTCTTCAACGCCAGCAGTGGGGCACTGAGTGCGTCCCACCTCCCTCTGCGCCCACGGTCACATCTCTGACTCTGGCCCTCCTGCCCCCTCTTCCACTTGTAAGGACCCTGTGATCACACTGGCTGAGCGGCCGAGCTTTGATTCAAGTCAGGGTCTGAATTCATTGTGTTTTAATAATTACCAATGCGATGCATGGGACTTTATACAATGACTTGTTCATGCCCATCTTCCCCTCCAAACGGTAGGTTCCATCAGGAGGAAGGACCTGGGTCTGTTCTCTGCCAAAATAAATGCACAACAAAAATGTGCTGGATGTTTGAATCAGTAAATGAACCTAAACTCCATTCACTTCTGCAGCCCAGGTGCAGAAGGCCAGGGTGAGGAGCTAAGGAACTGGGGGAGACAGGATATGGGATGAGGCCACAGGAAGAAGGTTGGTTTTGGCTCTGAGGGCGTGGGTGGGTAGCTATGTATGGAAAGGCATTACCATGGAAGCTTCTGCTGAGAGAGAGACTTTGGGGAGTCTGTGGTCTGTCTAAGGAGAGCTGCTTGGGGCATCCTTCCTGTTCTGATACAGGAAGCACAAAGCACAGGCCAGAAGGTTGCCATGGTGACCGCAGGCCTGCTTCCCCAACCTGCTTGCCTTCCCACCAGCCTGCCTTCCCACCAGGAGTGCTCCCACCCATCAATTAATAACCTAATAATGTATGACAACAGTCACTCCAACCACCCAGGCAGCAGTCCTCTCGAAAAACAAACAGACTTCTTCAGGGACCTAAGCTACACAGATGCTCACTAGACTCAGCCTGGGCCACCTGCTATAACCTAGCTTTCTGAATCCAGATTCCTCTCTCCCCGGCTTCTCTCTCTTGTTTTAAAGGCATGGGTTTGGCAGAGCTGGGGACTGAAGCCGCAGGGGTTCCAGGGAAACAGACACTAGCGAAGGCACCATGTAGGATGCCTGCACCCTCAGCCCTGCAAGGCCTAGAGAACCTGATCCCCACCCAAACAGGCTCTGTGATAAGGCCCCAGGCAGGGCCAATCGTACGTCTGCTGGTCTTCTAGCAATTTGTTACACCACAGCACCCAGGAAAACAAAGCAAAAGGGAAGACTTTCAAGTTTTGGCAGATTCAAGATGTTTGGAAACTGATGCTCGTCTCACTGGGAGATGGGTTCTAAGACCCCTCCCCTTGAATCTAGGTGGGCTCTGTGACTACGTGACCGGAAGAATAAAGTCGAGGCCACACTGTGCCGGCTGCTGAGTCCAGGTCCCACCTCCCGTCTCTTGGGATGTTGCTCTTAAAAACTTGGGTGCCCTGATGGGAGGAGGCCCTAGTGGCCTCTGAGAGAGGCCCACATGGAGAGGAACCTAGACCCTGGCCAACAGCCCCCCTGAGCCAGGATCAACTGGTTTCCCACATGTTGTGTGATCTTGGAAAAAGATCCCCAGCCACAGCTGGGCCCTCTCAGCTGATGTCACAAGGAGCAGAAATAAGCCATCCCCACCAAACCCTGCCCAAATCACAGATTCATGAGCAAAATAGATGAGGACTATTATTTTAACCTCCTAAAGTGGTTTTTTATGCAGTAATAGATAACTGGAACATAAGAATTATTTTTCTCCAAAATCACTTAAGGGCTTATCCTGAGCGATATAGTCATTCATAAGGTTATTTGATTTTAATTTTTGTAAAGTATCTGATTTTATTTATTTTAGAGAAAGAGAGAAAGAGGGAGAGATAGACACATGAATGAGAAACATCATCAACTGGCTGCCTCCTGCACGCAGTTTCCTACTAGGGATAGAGCCGGAAACCCAGGCATATGCCCTGACCAGGTATCGAAGTGGCGACCTTCTGGTACATGGGTCGACACTCAACCACTGAGCCACACCGGCCGGGCGATTTTAATTTTTATAACAACTTTGTGAGGTGGGTATAATAACCTCCCTTTCCCCCATGAGATACTCAGAGGTAAGGTATCTTGTTTGAGATAGAAAGGATGAAACCAGTTTCCACTCTTTGTTTCCTCTTAGACGAATCTTCTCTCCATTGAGTACACTGTACCCAGAAGGCGGCAGCATAATGGAAACATCAAGAACACTCATAGCTAACTTTTAGGGGCCACTGCAAGGCTTTTATAGTATCTGCATGATGTCATGACCATCCTAGGAAGCAGGCTCTACTATCATGCCCATTTCACAGAAGGTGACACTGAGGCTTAAGAAGAGGGCAGGTGATGATCTCCAGTTAGTATCTCTAATAAGTGGAAGAGCCAAGATTTGGACCCAAGCCCTCCAGTTCTGGAACTGAGCTCTCAACAGATGCGCTGGTCCATGCAGTCTAGTGCAGCCGCATTGCTCCAGCCCCGCTTCCTCTGGGACACGCAGTCCTTGTCCCTCCTGCCTCCTTTTGGAGGCTGAAGGGGGGAGGGCAGCGTTAAGCAAAGCATAACCATGTCATCTCAGATTTGAATAGTTCAAACCAGTCTCACTCCTTCTGCCCTCGCAAGCCCTCTGTGAGGTGGCCAAGCTAGTATTTATCTCCATTTACAGAGGCTCAGCCACAGCAAGTGACCTGCCCAAAGCCACAGGCTCCAAGTCAGTGGTCTCTCCTTTGCCCACCCCTGATCGCAAAGAGCCTTGCTGTGCCCTTTCACACCGCATCGCTGTGTTCCGCTTAGGGGGCCTGCCAACCAGGGACCCCATCGGCCAATCACAGTCCTGCTTTGTCCTCCTCCGTCCCCCCCCACCCCCGCTGACAGCCGCCCGCCTACTAAGGGGGAACGCACAGATGTAGGGGGCAGGAAAGGAAATGTGTCACCTGTGCCGTGCGTGGACTCTGGGAAATGAAGGGCTGGAAGTAATTACCAGGCGGCCACGGAGCCAGCCGAGGGGGTGGCTGCTAAACCCAGGCAGCAACCGCAGCAGACACCCGGCCCAGAAGCGGAACAGGGACGCGCCGGCGGGCGCTGGGCGCTGGGGCAGACACCGGGCGGGCCTTTCCGCTGCCGGTGCCGCGTCTGCTCGCCTCCCGGCGCTCCGGGCGCGCCCGCACTTGGCGCCAACGCCCCGCTCGGGCACATGCACACGCACACGCACACGCGGCCACTCCCGCACCTGGCAGCCCGCTCCGCCCGCGCACGCACACGTGGGGGCCACGTGCTTGCACCCTCACCGCGCGCTCCCGGGCCGCGCCAGGGAAGGCGCAGAGCTGGCTACCGGTGCCGGGATCCGGCGGTCGCCCACAAGCGGTTTCCCGGGACTGGTAACGCCGGGGATCCCAAGACAAGGGGAAAAGGACTGGCTTTGGGGAGTCATACCCGTGCGGCGAGGGGCCGGCCACAATCACCCCGCCGGCCCGCCCAGTCGGCGCCCCTCCTACGGCCCGCGCAGCAAGCAGGTGGGCGCTGCGTCCTTGGCGCCTGGCGGGGGTGGCCTGGGGCGCGGGCCGGTCCGTTTCCGGCCGGGCCTTTCTGTTCCTTGGACGACACGGCCACGTTGTGCTCCCATTCACCGCATCCCTCCCCCACCCCCTCCTTCAGTTCTGCGCACCCAGCCTTGCCCTTCCACGCCATGGCTGGGCGCCTGCCCTGAGAAACCCGGGGAGTGCAGACCTGTCCTGGAGGTACAGCGCTTCCATCCTGTCCCGGACCGGCTCTGGAGCTGCTGGGTGAGCTCAGACTGGGATTGGCTGCGGAGGGAGGGCCCGGGGTCCTTCTCCAGCCACATCCAGAACCCCTCGGTGAGAAGCTGGGAGGAGAGTGCACGAAGCAGCCCTTCTATACCCTTTCTCTCCGAGTCCTCAGCGTCAGCACACCGGTAGCCACTCAGTGAAGGCCCCTCCTGTTGCTGCTCAGGCTCTCTCCAACTCCCCGACCTCAGCAGGGGGCAGTTTGCTGCCTGCTGGATCCCTGGTGCCTCCCAGGGCCCGAGCGTGCCCGCGGCAGGGGTGGCATGGACAGCACAGAGGACCCCTGCTGGTGCTGTTGATAATTCACGGAGCCTAGGGGGCCTCTACCCCACAGGCTCACAGACAACAAGAACGATATCCACAGCTCCCAGTTTTTGAGTCAGGCACCGTTCCAAGCACTTAAATGCATGAACTCATTGGAGCTTCGCCACTTTGTGAGATGCTGTTATTACCCCCGTTGTACCCAAAGGGGAATGAGGCACGGAGAGGTCAAGGAACTTGTCCAAAGTCACACAGATTCAAACCCAGGCAGGCAAGTCTACAGCCATCACCACCACCCGCATCCTCTCTCAAGCCGTCCTGAGCTGCGCCGGCAGCACCCCCCCCCCCTCTCTCTCACACCTGCATACCTTAACCTGCGTCCCTCTCCACCAGAACACCTCCTGAGCGCCTGCCCCAGTTTGAAGATGAGAAAGTCACTTCCCCTATGGAGCCTATTGTTTGCCCCAGGCAACTTGTGCGGAGCCCCCGGGTGCTCCCTGGACTCCCTTCCCAGCATTCTTTGCACTGCCCACTGGGGTCACTGTTCCACAGCCGTCTCTCTCAAGCATGCATGGTCTTCCTTCCCGCCCAGGGCCTGGCTCAGAGCAGGGTGCCCCCTCCTGTCTGTGAAGGGAGTGTCTGGGGCCAGGCGCTGGAGGTGTCTGCAGGAGCTGGGGTGGTTGGTTGTCAGGACAGATTCTCTGAGGTTAGGATGGAGGGCAGCTGGGGTGACGCAGGGGAGGTAAAGGCAGAGAGCTACGTCTCACTTTCTGCTAGCTCCTCGGGGCGGCTCAACGCCCCACACTTTCTGACTGGGCCCCTAGGCGAGTGTCTGGAAGGAAGTGGACAGTGGGCAGAAGGCAGAAGATACCCGGGTGGGGGGAGGCAGAGGGAGCCAGCAGGCAGGTGGCAAAGGCTGGAATTTTGCTTTTCCTGCTGGGCACACGCCCAGCAACCTCCCAGCAGGCTCTGCTCTGCTCTGGGGCTGGACCAACCTCTTCTGCTGGTCCTCATTTTGAAATGTCTCCTTCTTGCAAAACCTTCACAAATGGCGTTTCCCAGGTTAACAATCCATGCCACAGAGATGCATGCCTGCTTTATAAAAACTGCTAAACTGAAAGCAGCTGATAAGAGTTTGGCTTTGCACGTCAGAGTGCCTGAGTTTGAATCCCGCCTCCGCTACCTACTCGTAGGGTGACCTGGACGAGTCCCTAACCCTCGGTGCCGGGTTCCTCGTGTGAGAAACCGGGACACAACTTCAAAAGTCGGCTGAGATGACTGCCTGAGTTAAATAAAGCCTCAGCTCAACACCCAGCACACAGTAGGGTCAATAGATGTTAGCTGTTATTGTGACTGTCTGCTCCAAATACCCTCTTTATCTATGGCTCGTATCTTGGTAGTGTTTACTGTCCTCACTGCTCTTTTCATCCCAACCAGCAGTGTTATTCTCTTTCCTGCACAGGTCAGGACACAGGTTCAGTGAATTGTCTCAATGCCGCTGAGTTCTGAGCACCTGGGCCAGGACTGGCACGGAGTCCTGGCTGGAAGCTGCTTCCTGCAGGGATCATGGCCCCTCACCCTACACCCCTGGGAAGAGTGAGCGTTTGAAAGCCCAGCGTCATCAGTTGCCAGGTGCAGAGTTCTGACTCTCAGGTACGGTGCCTGCCATGGAGACGGCTGATTACAAAGTGAATCCTGCCAGGGCGGCCACATTACACAGTCCCGGAGAGGGGGACACTGCGCAGTACTTGGTGACCCTGTCTCCCTGCCTCTCTCTCCCCTTTTTTAAATGTTTTATTGATTTTTAGAGAGAGAAGACGAAGAGGGAGAGATAGAAACATTGCTGAGAGACACCCTCTACTGGGGATCAGCCTGCAACCCAGGCATGTGCCCTGACTGGGAACCAAACCAGTGACCCCTTGGTTCCCGAGTCGACACCCAACCACTGAGCCACACCAGCTGGGCCCTGCCTCTCTTTTTGTAGCTCAGTCTCTTTACAGATGTCCAAGGATACCTAGAACCTTTCACAGTCTAAATGAGTGGTTCTCAACCTTCCTAATGCCGCGACCCTCTAATACAGTTCCTCATGTTGTGGTGACCCCCAATTTCATTGTTACAAATTGAACATAATTAAAGCATAGTGATTAATCACAAAAACAATATGTAATTATATATGTGTTTTCCGATGGTCTTAGGCGACCCCTGTGAAAGGGTCGTTCGACCCCCAAAAGGGTCGCGACCCACAGGTTGAGAACCGCTGGTCTAAATATTCTTCAATTAAAACAAGCACCGTTTTGATTTACGCTTCACTCTTCAGAGACAGAACAGCACGGCGCCTGTACCAGTTACAGATTGGAATTGGCCCGTGGGTACAGGGTTGGCGCCTCTGGCTGCGCTTTCCCTATGAAAATGCGAGATTTGGAGACTCAAAGAGATTCGCTTCATTGCTGTGTTTCTTGGTGTCACGATGTCCAATCCTTGGCAGGGGCAGCAAATTTGTTGTTTTGTAAACAAAACCAGGCATTGGCCTTATACACAGCACACAGCTCTCTCAGTTAAAATGAAGCACAAATTGCTTTCCAGAACCTTCCTAGAGAATGGCAAATTATGGCCCAGGCTCATGGAATGCTGATTTGAGACGCTGCTAATTACTGTCTTTCTTACCCACAAAAAAATCACCTCCCACACCGGGCCGGGCTCCAGACTCGCGGTCAGGATTTCTCCGTACACAGCGTCAGTGGCATTGATGTCATTCCTTCTCTTCCAGGCTCTCGGGGGGTTGCAGCCTTGGCATTTGTCTTTTCCCAGAGCCAAGCCCAGGGAGGCACAGGGCAGGTGCTCAGAAACGGCAGCGATGGCTGGACCAGAGAGGTTGTGGCCCCAGGCCAGCGTGTGCCGAGGACTCGATATGGGCCCCTTCAGGTGTGCTCTTCACCCTTCTCCACCCCACTCGAGCGCTTACATCACGGGTCCCCTTGCCATCTGGCCTCTGTTGGGGTTGGCCAACGGGAAGCACTCACTGGGATCAGAGGATGGAGGGGAGTGGGGTCCGGGGAGTACTTATCCACCTGCCAGGCGTCTTCAGGGTGGCTGCCTCCCTTTACGGAAGTCGCCAGCTCCTGTCACAGTCCCTTTCCTGCACTGCCCCCCCCCCCTCCTTCCTCCTGCGTTGGTTCCTTTAAGCGTCACCTTGAAAACCGTCCCTGTGTTAACCTCTCCTCAGTCGCCCTGCTTGCCTGTGCCTCTGCTTCCTGCCAAGACGCCCCTGCGATAGAAGCGGAGGCACCAGCGAGTCTTCGCTGCACACTCACACTCACGGAGCAATGCGTGCAGATTTTAGAGGGCTCACAGATGATCTACTTTAAAAAAAAAAATCACCAACTTCCCAGTTCATTCTTCCAGTTAGCACAGCTGGCCAGCCTCAGAGGAAATCTCTTTATCCCCCGAACAGCAGAATGAGTCCCTACTTCCTCTCTGGGCTCCAGAGCCAGCTCCTCTCCGTCCCTGCTCAGCCCGCACCTCCTCCTGCAGGCTGCCCTGTGCTCCTCATTCCTGCGGGCAGCTCTCCCGCTGAGAAATACTCGCCACTGCCGAGCCCAGCACCTCCCTGGCCAGTTTCAGGCACAGAGAAGTTGTTTTGTCTGAGAACAAGTTCTGGCATCAGCCACAGTGCAGCAGGCTGGGACCTGAGCTGATTAATCAGACGACCTGAGTAAGACGTTTCCCCTCCCATAAGGACACCGGGAGGCAGGAAGCTCTGCGGCTGGTGGGGAGTCAGCTGGAGCCCAGGTGAAGCCTGGGCATCTCTGGAGAGCTGGGGAACCCATGTGGCATCCCTGGCTGGATGTCAGACTCCTGGAGGAGGCCTTCAGGCTAGGCTTGCTCAGGGTGAGGCAGTTGGGAGGGGGGTAGCATCTGAACATCTGGCTTTGAATCTCAGATGTTCTTTCTGGTTGTTAGAGCTCTGGCAAGTCATGTAGGCTCCCCGAGCCTCAGTTTCTTCTTTAAAATGGGTTAATAATGAAGGCCAGTGTAAGAGTCATATATATAAAAGCCTAATATGCAAAGTGTCCCCTCAGGAGTTTGACCCACCTGGAGTTCAATCACTTGCTATGATGTGCGCTGACCACCAGGGGGCGGCACAGAATGAAGGAAGGCCCCTGCCGGCAGCCAGCAGCCACTAAGGACCCTGCCCATGCACAAATTTCGTGCACCGGGCCTCTAGTGAAATATAAATGTGCTCTCAAGAAATCAGGCGGACATCTATGCACTGCCCTCTCCCCAGGAGCAGGTGCAAAGGGAGCAGGTCAGGCTGGGAAGATACAAAAGGGGGCTTGGCCGACTGAGGTAGGGTGGGCCAGGCTGGGGCTGTTCACCCAGCCTTGACCAGCCTCTGCCTTGGTTTCCCTGCTTATGGAGAATGGATCGAATCCTGGCGCTTTACACTGACTGTGCGACCTCAGAAAGTTACATGACCTTTCTGTGCCTCGGTTTCCTTATCTGTGAAATGGGGATAATAAATGTATCTCACAGGGGCGTGGTGAGTGTTCAATGAGTTAGTGAGTATTAAACTCTTAGAACTACTCCGGGGAGTGCGCAACCAACACGGCACCCTCTTCATCCAGGGCCCGGGGAAGGCTTGTGTGTGCCCCTCTGGCTCAGTATACTACAGGCTTTTGTGATGGCGAGCTGGGAAATGCATTCACTTTCTTCGTTGTGCATTATAAGATTTGCCTCCCACGGGACTCATATGACCTGGCTGTGTGGGTGCCGGGTGAGGCCAGGGTGGGTCTGAGTGGTCTGGCACCCAGGACTCTGCCTGGAGCCCCTAGAGAGAAGCCCTGGAGGCTCCCTGCATACGCCTGGGGCCTCTGATGGGGTGTGGGTAGTAGGATGGTGAGAAAGAATGGGAATGGGAGAGGACTGGCAAAGAACTGTAACCTGGACAGGGCCCTCGCCAGAGATCTCGGTGAATCCCCGCTCTGTGCTCTGTGCTGGGCCTCAGACCTCGCCTGGCCTCCAGGCTGCCAGCTGGTGTCGTGGGGGCGATAACGGTGCCAGAGAGGCAGCGTCCCTCAGAACCAGCTCTGCCACTTGCCAGCGCGCTTCCCCTCTCAGCGCCTCACCTGTACCGTGAGGATGACAGCGCGGCACCTGCCTCTAGAGAGCCGTGTGATGTGCGAGAACAGTGCCGGCCCAGAGTAAATGCTCAGTGCATGCCAGCTTATTAACATGCGGCCAGCGCCAGGCCCTCTGATGCCAGGCACAGCCGTGGTGGTAGCCAGAATAATACCCCCCCGCCCCCCGAGATGTGCATGTTCTAACCCAGGAACCCGTGAATATGTTGTCTTGCAGACACAAGGGACTTAGCAGGCGTGACTGTGGATCTGGAGTTGGGGAGACGGTCCTGGGTTACCCAGCTGGGCCCACACTCCTCACCAGGCTGAAAGCGGCCGGCAGGAGAGGGAGGGCATCAGAGATGCAGGCTGTGGGAGACGCGGCCGCTGCGGCTTCGTAGACCGGAGTTGGCCACGAGCCCAGAAATGCCGGCAGCTTCTAGAAGCTGAAAAGGCAACGAAATGGATTCTCTCCCCACTTCTGAGCTCCAGGATCGTAAGAGAATAGATGTGCACTGTTTTAAGCCACTGAGTTTGTGGTAATTTGTTACAGAGCAACAGGGAACTCATCCAGCCGCCAAGACCCCACACAGCTGCCTCCTGGCAGGAAGCGCCATGTTGAGTCACTCCCCAGGAGCTATCGAGTCACTGCGGTGTCACCCGTGCTGCTTGCCCTGTGGAGGTGTAGGGACACACCGGACCATGGAGCCGAATGTTTCCTGGGCAGAGGCACTGCCAGAGATGGAATATTCAGGGGCAGGAGAGCTCAGGGTGGGCTCAGCTGGTTGAAGCTGGACCCTCGGCAGGGTGTTGAAGGATGGAGGGTGTGGGGTTTGGACGGGGAGGAGGAGGAGGAGGAAGGAAAGACAGGGCTGGAAGGGCTCAGTGGGGTCAATGCCTGTGCTCTAGTCCCTGTGGGAGGTACCTGGGCAGTGACCTGAGTGAGATAGACCTGGTGGTGGTTATGGAGCTGACCCTCTGGAGTGGAAGCCAATATGCCATTGCAATAACACATGACGAGTGTTACAGCAGAAGTGCAGCGTAAGGGGGCACATCAGGATGGGCTTCCTGGAGGAAGTGGCCCTTCAGGTGACACAAAGTAGACTGAAGGTTTGTTCTGTACCACTTTGAGCTCCGGTGGCACGTAGCACTCAGCAGGTGCTGACAGGTGGGAATTTAATCACATAGTTTGTTATTCCCTGTCCAATTCCCTCTGAGTCCATTTCCTTACACTAAGGAGAAGGTCTCACTTGGGCGCTAGTATGTGCTGAGCGCCAGCTTAATTCTTGCTCATCTCCCCTTGTGTCCTAGAGGCTGGTCTGCAGGCAACAGGTGTTAATTAAAATTTAATAACACGGCTTGGTTTTCTATGTTTTCTTGTTTAATTACCGCCCTTTTGTGGCAGGGGGTACTGAGTTGCCACTTATGGGAGTGGGACACAATTACCATTTAAATATAAGTGAACTTGCCCTGGCTGGGTGGCTCAGTTGGTTGGAGCATCATCCTGTTCACCAAAAGGTTGCAGGTTCGATTCCCAGTCAGGGCACATAGCTAGGCTGTGGGTTCCATCCCTGGTCGGGGTGCATATGGGAGGCAACTGATGGATGTTTCTCTCTCACATTGATGGTCTCTTTCTCTCTCTCTCAAGTTATAAAAAAAATATCCTCAGGTGAGGATTAGACGTGTGTGTGTGAACTTACGTGTAATAGAACCGTGACTGTACGTGTGGAGGTTCTCCTCTTGCCCTGGAATTGACCACTGGGTCCAGTTGTGGACAAAGAGGCACTGAGTGCCCCTCAGCAACGGGCCTGATCACTCCCTTAGGACGTCCACGGCCCAATCCCCACCCCCAGCACACACTCTCCATAGTGGGGAAGGCGAGTGGGAACTGGGTCAGAAGGCGAGCTGAGCGGCTGTGAGGTCTGAGAACCCGCACAGAGCTGGGGGTGGGGCGCTGCGAGGGGAGAGGGGCTGGTTAGACAGGGGCCGAGCTAGTCTGCTCAGTGTGCGTTCCTGGACAGGAAGAAAAGAAAGCTGGAGAGAGGCAGGAGCCAGCCAGGGGACAGTGAGTGGCCTGCACACCCTCCCCTTGTCATGCAGGGTTGTGTGGCTAGGTGGATATGGAGGAGAGGAGCTGAGCACCCCGGAGGGCTGCCTGGTGGAGGCAGGAGCTCAGGGGACATGGAAGAGATGGCGCTGGAGCCACAGCTTCCACGTCAGGAGTCTAGACAGCAGGGAAGCCTCAAGGGAGCCACACAGTGGGCATCAGGGCTGGCCAGAGAGAAGAGAGGATCAGCAGTGTGAGGCCCGCAGGGGTGGCAGGCTGCATAATGCATAAGGGGACATGCGTCCTGTCTCTTTCCCTTCTCTATGGCATGGGGGCTATTCTGAGCTAAAGGCTATGGAGACCCAGAGAAACATCTGCCTCCCCCTTAACTACCTAGAAGAATTTGAATTCGGGGCCTTGCCCATAATAGGAGTTATCACCAGAAATAAATCTTTTTTTGGTGACCTATCTCTGGGGCAAGGCAAACTCTGAGTTACTGAGCATCTGTTCTTATCATCCTGCAATGACCTTTCCCTCTGAAGCCCCAAGGCACCTCGGCTCATTCTTAACTCGGAACGTCATACATACCTCATTTCCCTTCCTGTCTTTGAGCCCCTCGTGGATGCGGGGTCTCTGACTCGCTCATGGACGTGAGGTTCCCATGCACACATATGAAACTAAATGTGGTTATTCTCTCCTGTGAATCTGTCTGGTGCCGATTTAATTATTAGGCCAGTTAAAGAACCTAGGAAGGGGAAGGAAAATGTCTCCCTCCCCCACATATGTAATAAAATGAAGTTTGAATGGCGGAGTTTTTGAAACTCTGATTTAGAAGGGAAAACTAGGATTACCACAGCAATTACAATTCTCTGACAACAACTATGATTGGAGGAGGGGGGAGGGGAGGAAAGAGAAAAACAGGATTGTGAGCCCACCCCAGGCAGAAAGAGCAAGATGGGTGGTGGTGGTGGACAGAAAACATTCAGGTCTCCCGCTGTGGTCCCATTCATGTTTTCCCTGACCTGGGGCTTGGACAGCTCTGAGGAGGTGGGCACCCATCCCAGGAAAGGGTGTGGCTCTGTGCTCAGGCCTCCCCCAGCCATCTGCTCTGCGGTGGGTCCTGTAGGTGCTCAGCCCTTTCAGCAGCCTCAAAGCTTTGTTGGGCAGACAGAGTCTGCATCTGTAGGGTTGGGGTGGGTTAATGGGGGGAGTGGGGGAGACAGGAACTGAGAAGGAAGAATTGCCAGGTTTCTGTGAGGTCTATGTGCATTTGA
>NW_005871511.1:18590-72381 GCF_000147115.1 Myotis lucifugus
CCCGGGGGGGGGGCCCCCCCCTTTTTCCCAGGTCCCCGGTCAGGAAAGCGGGGGGGGGGGACGGGTTCCCCCCGGCTGAAACCCGGGCCGGGCCCGCCAAGAAGGGGAAGGGCCCCCGCCCCCGCCTCCCGCGAAGGGCCCCCCCCGCCCTTGTGCCGAAAGGGCCCCCGGCCGCCCCCCACCGCAGGCAGCGGAGGGGCGGGAGGGCTGGGGGCCGCCCCCCGCGGGCGCGGAGCAGCTGCCCCCGGGCCTCGGGAGGACGCGGCTGCCAGGGGGGCTCCGGAGGGCCATCGCTCTCCCGCGGGGGCACGGAGGGGCCGGATGTGTGCTCCTCCCTGTGTCCTCGGGGGTCTCGGGGGCGGGGCGATGGGGACGCAGGTGGCCGGTGTCGCCTCTGCAGCGCTCAGCCTGCGCGAAGTGGCTGCGTGAACCCCACCTCAGGGGGCTGGGCCAGAAAACAGCTTGGAAAGGGAATGCCATTTCTCAGCCCTGCTAGGACGCCCCCTCCACCCCCTCCCACCCCCCGACACGTGTCAGCCCTGCCAGGACCCTCCCCTCCAGGCTCCTGCCCGCCTTCCCGTTGTCCACTCTGCCCCACTCTGCAGATGGGAGGGGATGGTTTCCCAGGCCCCTCTTTCCGCTCTACCCCCTGCGAAAGGTCAAGGAGGAAGGAGGGCAGGGGGGAGAGAAGCCTGGGCAGTTTCCAGGCTCCAGCCCCAGCCCAGGGGGCCTCTCTGTGCCGGTGTTGGGGTGGGGTGGGGGGGGTGTCACTGCGCCCCCACATGCCAGCAGGGACCAGGAGGGCCAGCTGCTCTGCTCTGGACATGCACCTTCTGCTTTGGCCACTTCTTCCTCGTTGTCCCTTCCCTTTCAGCCCAGCCCTCCCCCTGCTGTGCTGCAGCCAGCCCGTGCTGGCTTGTGAGAGCCCATCCGTGTTTCCAGGGATTGGAAAGCCAGGTGTTAAACACAGCCATCATTAAAAATGAACTTACGTAAGCCTGCGATTAAATAATTTATATTAAAAACAAAGGTAACAAGTACTCAGAACCTGCCACTTGTAATCGCTGTACCAGTGCCCATGCTCTTGGGGTTGTCTAGACTTACTGTACCTGCGTGGAGGTGATATTAGATCGCGTTTCACACCTGCACATCTCTTCCCGTCTCCGGGGTTAGGGACCTCATGTTGGCAGCTTGAAATTGCTTGTGGTGAACATATTTACACCATAGAAACTGGCACATGTTACCAAACCAGGGCTTGATTTGTTTTCTTCAATGTCTCCTGTCTCTAGACGAGAAAGTGATGGGGGAAATGTTAAAAGTAAAGATTAAACTTAGAAGTGTGTCTTGGGTAAATATTTTTTTAAAAAAATATTTTTATTGATTTCAGAGAGGAAGGGAGGAGAGAGATAGAAACATCAACGATGAGAGAGAATCACTGATCGGCTGCCTCCTACACGTTCCCCACTGGGGATTGAGCCTGCAACCTGGGCATGTATGTGCCCTTGACCTGAATAAATCCTGGGACCCTTCAGTCCATAGGCTGACGCTCTATCCACTGAGCAATCCAGCTAGGGCTTGGGTAAATATTAATGTATGTAAATTGTATCTCTAGTTTAAAAAAATGTTTGTAGCCATTACAATGCAAGTACATTACAAGAAATTGAGACTGGGGCTGGCATTCAGAAAAGGACTGATTGAGTAGTCACTCACATCATTAACAAATGAGTGAGGTTCTCAGACACCTCCAGCTCGCTTTACTTGCCAACATAAAAGAAAACATCATCCAACATTCACGTTGGAACCACTCTCATCTGTCAGTCAAGGGCAAGCATAGGTGGGCTATCAATACACCTGTTTGGCAAAATCAATGAGAGCTTTCTAAGGGAATCGATGGGCTGTGTGCATACATGTGTATATACGTGTGTATGTGTGTGTGTGCATATATGTAAACATATTCCCTCCTCTCCCTCTGGTTGGTTGATAAACATTTGGCTGGATGCTTCCTTCCCAAGGTTTGTCCGACGTTTTCTAATTTTCTCACTTTGCTGTTCTCCCAGGGAGAGCCCCTCTGGTGCCACAGGTGACCCCACCCTCTCCGCAGGCAGACCTCGGCCCTGAGCTGTCACTTGGATGTTTCCCACCCCCCAGATCACACAGCTCCCAGGCCAGGGTAGAGGTGGGGCCCTGGAGCTCCACGGGCCATGGTTTGGGTGCCCCCTCAGCAACGGGACCCCGTGGTATTGCCCAGGGGGGCCCACCACCTGGGTTGCTGGGTATGTGAGCGAGACATCAGAGTTGGAAGCAGCTGAGGGAGTGATGGATAGGACACGGGGAAGAGAGAGGGGGATGCCCAACATGGTCTGGGGGAAGGGGACAGAGGTGATGAGAGGAGGCGCACAGAGGCTTTGGTGGGGAGGGTGGTGAACCGTGTGCTGAGCATTTTGAGTGAAAGCTGTGGGTATGTACGAGCTTGTCTCGGGCTGGAGGGGTGGGGGGTGATAGAGGGCTGGGTGCACCCTGAAGTGACCCATGGAGAAGCTAGACGACAAAGAAATGCTGTAGCTAGTGTGGAGGCTGAGGGAGGGGAGGTTCAGAAAGGAAGGTCACCCAGGGTGAATGCCGAGAGGTGCCATGGGGCCGAGAAGTTGTGGGAGGCAGGCAGACCAGTTGGCAAGCCCCTGCCAAGACCCAGGGACAGGGGTGAGAACAGTCAGCTAAGATGGGCGGGCAGATTCCAGACCCATTCCCAGGTTCAGGGGAGCTATCACCTGTGGGAAGTGGAGAGAGGAGGCGTCCAGCCGTCCAGCCTGCACCACAGGCTTTTGGCTTCTGTGATTGACAGCTGGTGCCCTTGGGTAAGTAGGGAGCCCAGAGGAGCCAGGAAGCCTGCAGCCCGGGCAAGGTCTAAGGCAGCCGACCTCAGGCCTGAAGCTCAGCAGTGGTCAGTGCTAGGGGAGCAGGTGGGTCAGCCCTGCACAGGGGCCTGGAGGGAGCTGCCTCCACGGTGGAACCCGGGAGTGAGCACACAGGAGCGTTCAGTGAGTGCTTGTGGAAGGAATGAGTGAGTGACAGAGCGACTGGCAAGTGTGAGCCCCGAAGAGCTGTCCCAGACGGGCGAGCATCAGGGGACAGAGGCTGAGAGCTCTGAGGGGTGACTGGCCAGTGTCAGATTCTGCAAAAGCCAAAGGCGCAGGGGAGGCGGCCTGCAGGTGCCCCTGCTCAGTTTGGCCCCAAGCATTGGGGAGGGCAGCTCGCTGAGTGGGCGGCTCCCACCGCTGCAGGACCTCAGGAAAGAAGGGGAAAGGAGGCGAGAGGAGGCACCTTCCAGGAGAGGTTTGGTGAGGAAGGAAGGGGACACGCAGGCGGCAGCTGGACAGAACACCATTAGAAGACTGGGTCAGGTGGGGATATTTATATGCTGGCCTCCCTTCCTCCCTCATCTGCCTCTTCCTAGTTGAGTGGCCTTGGAAAAATCCAAAGGATCACTTTTTTTTTAACATGGCACACATTTTAAAAATGTTATTGTACTTTTTACACAACCATTGAATACTGCTGGGCTCTAGTCTAGAGCTTTGGATTGTAAGGGTGAAGGTATATAGTTCGCAATTTACGTTTAGAGGCTGCCCACAGAAAGCAGCGACTGATAACCTAGTTACAAAAACCCATTCAGGACTGAGCCAGGGTCCTTGGTTGCTGTCAGCAATTGGTCCTTGATCAGCCTGTACCAGGAGAAACAGCAACACAATCGGTTAAAAAATCTGGCTCTTGACCACTGATGATGAGTCACAGGCAGGAAACCTGGCTGGTTGCTGCAGCTCACGTCCACATTCTAGGGCAGTGGTTCTCAACCTTCTGGCCCTTTAAATACAGTTCCTCATGTTGTGACCCAACCATAAAATTATTTTCGTTGCTACTTCATAACTGTAATGCTGCTACTGCTATGAATCGTCATGTAAATATCTGATAAGCAGGATGGTCTTAGGCGACCCCTGTGAAAGGGTCGTTTGACTGCCAAAGGGGTCTCGACCCACAGGTTGAGAACCGCTGATTTAGGGCCAAACAGTGGATTGGAAAAGCCTAGAGCAGTGGTTCACAACCTTCCTAATGCCGCGACCCTTTAGTACAGTTCATGTTGTGATGACCCCCAATTTCATTGTTACAAATTGAACATAATTAAAGCATAGTCATTAATTACAAAAACAATATGTAATTATGTTTTCCGATGGTCTTAGGCAACCCCTGTGAAAGGGTCGTTCGACCGCCAAAGGGTTCGCGACCCACAGGTTGAGAACCGCTGTCCTAGAGGCACGATGGTTATTTCATGTCTCCAACCCTTTCTCCAACCCACCTTCTGGATGCTTCACTCGAACAGAGCAAAGGATCACTTTAAGCTAAGCTCCTGCTATGATCTAAATCCCGTATCTAAATGGGATTCAACTTATAGGAACTTAAACACAAGCCTGGAAAATAGGAAACCTCGCTTTCCCATTCTCTGACCTCAGGCAAAGGGAGCTGGTGGACTCCAGGGGCTGAGGAGACTGGGGGGCTGAGAAGGGAGCCTGGAGTCCCAACGCCCCGACAGCGCTGCCAGTGACGAGTGGCGAGGAAAACTAGGACTCAGTTTTACAACATCTCATTTTATTACAAACCCATCCTTGTGTCCCAGAATCAATGGCTATTTAATACACAACCCAAAGCACTCCGAAAATCGACCATGTTAACATTCCCACTTCTCTCTCAGTACTTTAGCTCAAAAGGAAAAAATCTTTATAAAACCCAAATCACCAAGTTGGTACATCCCAGGAAGAGCACCTTAGTAAACAACAGGAAACGAAATGTGTCAGGAACCCGGCCACATGCACACAGCAGCAGGGGAGACGCCCGATGGGAGAGAATGACTCCCTGTGGGATATAAATATAGGGCGTCCCCCAAAAATGTAGAGGCCAGACTCCCGATGGAAATGAGTGATTCCCATTGGAACATAAACGCACTTTAACAGCTGATAACTCACTTAATTCTCTTTTCAGGTTTAAATTTGAAGCAAGGGGTGAAGCCAGACTAAGCTTTGAACAAAAAGAACTTATCCACCAGACTTTTTAGGGGGATACATAAAGGATGACGTTTACGGTACAAAACCGGCAACAGTCGAGGAATCGAGGGCAGGTGTTGAGAGAAGGAGCACGAACACGGAACGAAATGGTTCTCGATGTTGGTGATTCCTCTGTGTCACAGCAGTTGTGGTCCAGGCACCGCTGCCGGTTTCGTACCGTAAACTTCTATCTTTTATGTGAGTCTAGGGGGTAAGTTATCTTTGTTTAGAGCTTAGCCTGGCTTCACCCATTATTTCGAATGTTAACCTGAAAAGAAGTGAAAATTGAGTTATCAGCTGTTAGTGCGTACATTTTTTGGGGGGGGACATCCTGTAGATCCCCATCAAAGTATATATATATTTCATGAGTGTGTACACATATATGTAATATATTAAAGAAATTTGGTTTCTACCACAGAAATTATTCAGAAATAAATCAACGTCTCACCCTCGATGGGGGGACACTGGGGCGCTGCAGCCACATCCCAAATCAGGCTGCACCTGCCTCTCGCACCCCCTGCCCCTCGCCCGTACACACTATGTACACTTGCTGGGAGGGGGCGGGCAAGGCTTCTCTCTACCCACCCTGAGGCCGGGCAGACCCAGTGTTTATAGATAAGTGAGCAGGGGAGCCAGCTGGAGAAGGCAAAGCCTGAGGCCACCTCGGCCCAGTGGCGAAGTACATGGGGCCCCAGGCCTGGCTCGGCAGCGCCCTGGGTTAACAGTGAGCCTGACTCTGGGGTCCACCCAGGGCCTCCAGGTCTTTGTAGTGTGGCCGGTCTGGGCTCCTCCTAGAATCATCTGGCTTCTGGGAGAGGGAGTCGAGTTTCCGGACCAGGGCTCTGCCCTGAGAGCATGTGTGCATCTGCTCACCGTCACACGCACACTTTCATGGAGGTCAAACTGCAAACAAGTGTTCTAAGGGGCACGTACACATAGCGTCTGCCTTGGGGAAGTCGGTCTGTCATTGCAGTGTGAGCGTCCCCAGGCCAAAGTGGATTTGTTCAAAAGATACGAGCGGCTGGAGGGTCAGACACGTGTCCCACACCTTGGCACAGCGTTCTCACTAACAGAACACATGGAAGAGGCACACGGGGACCCCTTTCCTCATTCTACAGCCCTCTCCTGGCACCAAGGCGGACAGGAGAGGCGGCCGCGGTCATCAGCAGGCGCGTCAGTAGTTTTAAGGCTCGGGCTACGGGGCCAGGAGAGTCACACACAGCCGTACTCGTACCACACAGTCTGCTGGTCCCCGCCCGGCTCTGGGGACGCCGGCATGCTTTTTGAGTTGTTCCCACGACTGAAGTCCTCAGGGGCCCGGCTGGTGCGGGGAGCCAAGTCGGGAGACCTGCCCGGGCTCTTGGCAGGGAGCCCCTCTCTGTGGGCCTGTCCTGGGGCCCCGTCACCCTCGGAGAGGCTGAGCCCCACCCGGACAGGCGCGATGGTGGCCACTTCCCCTGAGTGTTGGGGGGTTGGGGGCCTAGTCCTGACAGCTGGGGCTGGGGTTGGTGAGCGGTGGTGGGGCTGAGAGTTGCTGCCACCACCGCCTCCAGTGGCAATGGCTGGGGCCGTGGCGGATTGTGGCAGGGGAGCCAGCCTCTCCTCCTTTGGGGGAGCCAGTGAGAAGCGCCTCATGTCCAGTGGTCGGCTTCGGGGACCCGGGGCCTGATAGGAGCCACCAGCCTTTCCCACAAGTGGGGTCTTCTCCCGGGCCAGGCTGTGGGAGCTGAGGGGTATGGGGCTTTGCGGGGTGTGGCTGCCGGTTTCTCTGCCCCCCGAGGCCTCAGAACCCCCCGGCTTCAGAGGAGAGTCCTGTTTGGAGGCCTCTGGCCCGCTGGCTCGAAGCAGGTCAGCTGAGGCCAGGCTGAAGGCCCTGCTCAGGGACGCGCTCCGGCTGGCAGGCGTGTGGGAGGTTGGGGGCATTGTGGCCTGCCGGGGTCTGCCCAGAGAAAGGCTCTGGGGAGGCTGGGCCGGCCTCAGGGGGGCACTGGGTGGGGTCTCAGCGTCGGCAGGTCTCAAGTTGGGCTTCACATACTGCCCCGGCTTTAGCAGCTTCCCCTCCGAGGTGCTGACAGCCATCTTGAGGGTGGGGGCCACCAAGCTGGTGGGCATCCTGGCCCCTTCTCTCCTGGCAGGTGGGCCTGGCTGGCCTCCGATGGTTGGGAGGTCATTGGCCTTTCTGAAGTAGTCACTTAGCAGGTCATCCCGGCAACCAGGAGGGTCCTATAGAGAAGAGAGGAAGAACTGAGAGGCAGGAGTGAGGGCCAGGAGGGTCCTTGGAGGTCAGGGGTCGCCGTGATGGTGAGGGCAAAACAAACCCCACCGCCAAGCAGCACGGCTGTCTTACAGAAGCTGTGGAGGTTCAAGACTGAGAGACCACAGAGGTAAAAAAAAATTAAAAATCTTGAGATTCAGTGCCCTCTACTGGAAAATTATAAATAGACCTCTTCAGAGATAAATGCATAAGCAAAGGAGGACAGCAAATACCATGGAGAACCACAGCAATGAGGGTGACTAGGAAGAAAATGAAAAATCCCCAGAAAGCAGGCTGGAACACATGGAAATATGTGACATAAATAACAGAGATTTCAAGATTAAGGTTCTGAAAATACTCAATGAGATGCGAGAAAATACCCACAGGCATTCAGTGCACTCAGAAAACAAATCAATGAACAAAATTCGTACTTTACCAAAGAAAGGGAAACATCAGAAAAGAACCAATCAGAAATCCAGGAAATGAAGCATGCAATTAAGGAGATTAAAAGTGAACTACTGAGCATAGAAAACAGAACCAACCAGAGGAAAGAATTAGTGATATTGAAGACAGGAATCAGGAAATGATGCAGAAAGTAGTAGAGCAGAGACCCAAGCATAAAGAAAAATGAAAGCACTCCGGAAACCTACCTGACTCCATCAGAAAAAGCAGCATTAGAATTACAGGCATTCGGAGGAGGGAAGAGGGAACATGGAATGGAGAGCCTATTCAAACAGTGGATGAGAACTTCCCAAATCTATGAAAAGAACTAGATCCTCGAATCCAAGCAGCACACAGAACACCTAGTTACCTCAATCCAAAGAGGCCCTCTCCAAGGCACTTGGTATTGAAGCTGTCAAGAATTAACGACAAAGAAAAATTCTCAAAGTGGCCAGGGAAAAAAAAGGAAGTGACCTACAAAGGAAAACCCATCAGAATTTCATCTGACTTCTCAGTAGAAACTCTACAGGCCTGAAGAGAGTAGAACCAAATATTCAAGGGCTTGAAAGAGAGAAATTACCAGCCACGAGTAATATGTCCAGCAAAATTATCCTTTAAATATGAAGGAGAAATAAAGACGTTCCCAGACATAAAGAAGCTGGGGGATTTTATCACCAGAAAACCCCCACTGCAGGAAATACTCAAGGGACTTATTCTACCTGAAACTTAGAACATAAGGTCACAACAGACCATCGAAAAACTTACAGCATAAACAGGGATTAATTTGTGACAACAAAAACATAAAAGGGGAGGGGGGAAGGTCTGAACTGGCAAAGGAAGATGAAAATCAGATGCACTCAAAAGAACAAAAACTACGGTATATATGCAACTTCATTTTTTTATAAACCTAATGATAACCGCACACAAAAATCCCCAAACTAGGACATATAGCTTAAAAAAAGAGGAAACCGAGGAAAGATGAATGGAATACCACCAAAAAACCCCAGATAGAAATATAAAGGAAAAGAATCAAGGGAGGCAGAGCTACCAGGAAACAAAATATAAAATGGCTATAGGAAATCCTCATACATCAATAATTACCCTAAATGTAAATGGTCCGAATTCACCAAGAGGCACAGAATAGCAGAGTGGATCCAAAAACAAAACCCAACCATATGTCACCTACAAGAGGCCCATCTAAGCTACAAAGACAAAGGTAAATTCAAAGTAAAAGGGTGGAAAATGATTCTCCAAGCAAACAAGATCCACAGAAAACCAGGTGTATCCATACTTATATCTGACAAAATATATTTCAAGATAACAAGAGACAAAGATGGACACTTTAATGATAAAGGTAACACTACATCAAGAAACCGCAACACTTCTTAATATATATGCACTCAACCAGGAAACACCGAAATATGTAAGACAACTACTCACAGAACTAAAGGGAGAAACAGATCAAAAGACAATCATAGTTGGAGGACCTTAATACTCCATTGATAGCTCTAGACAGATCAACCAAACAGAAAATCAATAAATAAATATCGGCCTTGCCCTAGCTGGTTTGGCTCAGTAGATAGAGCATCAGCATGCAGACTGAAGGGTTCCATTTTCAATTCTGGTCAAGGGCACATGCCCAGGTTGCGAGCTCGATCCCTAGTAAGGGGTGTGCAGGAGGCAGCAGATCAATGATTCTCTCTCATCATTGATGTTTCTATTTCTCTCTTCCTCTCCCTTCCTCTCTGAAATCAATAAAAATATTTTTTTTAAAAAAAGAAATATAGACCTTAAGTGAAACACTGGACAAAGAAACATAATTGACATTTATAGAACCTTTCATTACAGAACATCAGATTATACATTTTTCTCCAGCGGACATGGAACATTCTCAAGGTTAGACCACATATTGGTCACAAAACTGGCATCAACAAATCATGAAATTGAAATTATACCAAGCATATTCTCTGACCACAATGCCTTGAAATTAGGAATCAAATGCAAAAAGGAAGTAAAGAAACTCACAAATAGCCTTAGCCAGTTTGGTTCGGTAGATAGAGTGTCGGCCTGCAGACTCAAGGGTTCTGG
The DNA here is from genome assembly GCF_000147115.1 of Myotis lucifugus. Classification (NCBI taxonomy): domain Eukaryota; kingdom Metazoa; phylum Chordata; class Mammalia; order Chiroptera; family Vespertilionidae; genus Myotis; species Myotis lucifugus. The sequence continues at coordinate 28,464 of NW_005871511.1, forward strand.
GTTTGATTCCTGTCAAGGGCAAATGCCCAGGTTGCCAGCTCGATCCCCAGTGTGGGCATGCAGGAGGCAGCCCATAAATGATTCTCTCTCATCACTGACGTTTCTATCTCTCTCTTCCTCACCCTTCCTCTCTGAAGTCACTAAAAATATATATATTTTTAAAAAGCCTCACAAATACATGGAGATTAAATAACATACTACTAAAAAATGACTGGGGCAATCAAGACATAAAAGATGAGAACAAAATATATAAAGAACAAATGAGAATGACAATATACCATATCAAAACGCCTGGGATGCAGCAAAAGCAGTAATACACTCCATTATCATATGATCTTATCAATAGTTGCAGGAAAAAGCATTGGATCAGATACAACATCCATTTATGATTAAAATGCTCAATAAAATAGGAATAGAAGGACAGTACCTAAACATAATAAAAGCCATATGTGATAAAACGTCAGCTAATATCATACTCAATGGTGAAAAACTGAAAGCTTTTCTAAGATCAGGAACAAGACAAGAATGTCCACGCTCTCCACAAGGACATGTGCTGGAAGTCCTAGCCACAGCAATAAGGCAAGAGAAAGAAAGAAAAGGCATCCAAACAGGGAAGGAAGAAGTCAAACTGTCACTTTTTGTGGATGACATGAAAACCCTAAAAACTCCACCAAAAAACTGTTAGAAACAATAAACAAATACAGTCAAGTTGCAGGATACAAAACCAAGGTGCAAAAATCCATTGCCTTCCTGTATATTAACAACAAAACTTCAGAAGAAGAAATGAAAACAAACAAACAAAAACAATTCCTTTTGCAATCACAACCTTTCTCCTGATCTGAGAAAGGCAGTGGTGGGAACGAGTGAGGCGGGCCCCCAAGGGGAGTGCAAGGCTGAGCCGTGGGTGGCCACCTGCCACTGTTTCCTTCACGCTGCTCCCCCGGCTGAGCAGGTGCCCGGCTGGGCTTCCCTGGCCAGAGAACCAGTGTCCTTTCCCACCACGCTGGGCAGGCAGAGTCAGAAGCCCAGGCCTGACCCTGCTCTGGTAACTGCAGCCCCCGGCCAGCACCTCCCGGCCTGGAGGGGCCTCGTGGTGTCTCCTGAGGTGTCTCCTCCACGAGAAGAGGCAAGGAAGGGAGAGCACGTGGAAGATGAGTCAGGGTTCACCGGCGGAAGGAGGCAGGCCCCGGCCGCTAGACCTGTGTCAGGCGGCGTCAGTCTCGGGACGGCTCAGCAACCCAGGAGCCACCTGCACTTGCCAACAACTCCTGGCCCGTGAAGACATCTGGACACTCAACCTGAGAGACACCCTCTGCTGCTTTACGTGCTAGTCAGGAGTCACACATCCTGGGCGTTCGTACAGTAAGACCTGTGGTCATTAACATCAACAGGGACCACTTAACCAACTGCTTCCCAGGTGCCAGGCACGATGCTAGAAACCACAGGTATAACTGGGAAAGAACAGAACAAAGACAACCGCCCAACTCATTCAATTCTCAAGCTATCTTGCAAGGCTGTATTAAAACAACCTTTCATAGGCAAGGCAACTGAGAACAGAGGTTCAGCAGGTCCCGCATCTAGAGATTTGAACCCACAGCTGTCTGACTCTGCAGCCGTCTCCTCTCTGATCCTTTCTAAATCTTTGACACCCATCTGCATGAGTCCACCCTCTCTGGCCACCCATTGGGCCCCTCTTACGACACCCCCTTCACCCCCTCCCAGCCAACCACACTCAGGGAGTGGAGGTGTTGAGTGCGGGCACTGTTGTGACTACCACTTCCTTCAGGCCTGCTCAGGGGAGGGGGGAGGCGTCAGGTTAGTTGCGGGGCACATGGGGGACACGCTGTGGAGGAAGGTGGAGTGGTTCTCAGGAGCTGAGCATCAGCTTCCACAACCAACTCCTGAAGTGAGGTTGTTTGGGTCCCATTTAGGCTGAAAAAGATAGGGCAGTGTCTGGGAAGCTGGTCATAATGCAGATTCTAGGGGAGCCCACCCAGAGCTCCTGGGGTCCAGCCTGTGTCCAGGCAGCCCAGGGGAGCATGACACCCGCCCGAGTTTGAGAACCTCAGCATCAGACTGTGAACTTAGTGAGGCAGGGCTTTTGTTTCTCTCCAGCCCCTGGCATAGCGCTTTGCAGATAGAAACAGAAATGACAGGAGGGCAGAGGCCATGCATATACTTCCTTTCAGAGCCAACCACCAGACTAGACACCTAGCAAGTATGTAATGAAACTTGCTGATGAGCTGGTTTACTTGGTGTCTTTGAAAACAGGCATCATGCGTGCTGCCTAAAACATAGTCCTGCTCAATAAACATCTACTGAAAAGTAGTTTGTATTCTGTGTCACTGGGCTCTACTAAAGCAGGCCGTAGGATTTACTACGTGGCCAGAGAAAGTTCAACTGTGTACGTTTAAGGGGAACGAGACAGAATTACCGGCCCTACAATCCTCCAAGGCTCTCAACTGTAACTTCATCCGTGCAGGGACCCAACAGCTCGTGCAGGAAGTCAGACTACAAGGCGCACGAGCAGCGTCAGGAACGCTACCCCGAGACACGAGGGTTTCCTCCTGCCGCTGCCGTTCAGGGCCAACTCCTGCTCGCCGCTCTGGCCTGTGAGCGAAGGATGGTTTTCACATTTTTAAATGATGAAAAACTTTCATGGATGGACGCCTTGGCCCGCCACCTGCCCCAGCGGCAGAGTGGCGTTTGCAGCAGAGACTGCACGGCCTGAAACCTTTACCATCTGGCCCTTCCCCGAGAAACCTCTGCCAGTGAAGAGTCAGAGTCAGCGGGTGCTCCGAGCTCTGCCACACCCCGAGCGGGAGATCCTAACTCTGCACGTGGGCGCCGGCCCCCCCTGCAGGGGTGCTCCAGGGGGTGGGCACACACCTCCCACCCTCCTGCTGGCATTACGTTTCCGGTGCTCACGTCAGATGGAGAAAACAGCCTCCCGGGTCTGGGCTGGCGGCCAGCGCATGGTCATTTTCTGGCTAGGGGTTATGCCCCCCCATCTAAGCCAGCTCTGCAGCCAGGCTGCGCGGCCCCCGGCCCCATCCCTCTCTGTGACTTCGCTGTCAAGGTCTCTGCCTCTGGTGCCCGTCCATCTGAGGGGAGCGAGGGAAGGGGGAGCGAGGGAAGAGAGAGCTCTGGTCACTCACAGCGGTGGGGGAGCCCCGGTTGCTTTCCTCCAGGAACTCCTCCAGGGTGACCATCTCCCTGCTCGGGGAGGCGCAGGGCCGCACCCAGGCCTGGGGCTGGGCCACACCCCTCTTCTGGATGCACTCCTGGGGGAGAGGCCCGTTCCGGGGTGGCGGGTACTCCTGGCGGCTGAGGGCAGTGCGTCCTGGGGCGCTGGCATCGCGGGGCAGAGTGGCTGTGTCCCTGCTGGGGATGAGGTCCTCACTGCTGAAGCTCTCGGGCCTGCGGTGGAGCGGGTCGGAGGAGCCTGGTGTCGGGGCGAGGGGACACAGAGGGACACGCATCAGTCTCCCACTCTCGCTCGCCTGCCTCCCGTGGGCTCCGTGCTGCCTGCAGCTCACGGAACAGAGCCCTGCCCGGGAACCCAGGGCACACTTCTCCCAGGCTGGCACTGTGGATGTCAAGGACATTCTGGAATTCTTTAGAAGTTCACGCTGGCATTTTAAAACAAAATAACTTGGGAAAGAAGTGGAAAGCTTCTGCTAAGCTTAACTTATCAACAGCTGTAAGGCACTGCACTAGACAGCTCTTGAAACAGTGTAGACCAGTGATGGCGAACCTTTTGAGCTCAGCGTGTCAGCATTTTGAAAAACCCTAACTTAACTCTGGTGCCGTGTCACATATAGAAATTTTTTGATATTTGCAACCATAGTAAAACAAATTCTTATATTTTTGATATTTATTTTATATATCTAAATGCCATTTAACAAAGAAAAATCAACCAAAAAGATGAGTTCGCGTGTCATAGGTTCGCCATCACTGTTGTAGACAGACTGTATTCTGCACCATTAAACAAACTGTGAACACTATAAAGGAACCAGTCACCCGTGTCCTCTGACCCCTATGGACATAACCACTGGCGTCGTTCCCATCCTGAAGCTGAAGGAGCTCAGACCTGGTGGCTCGCCAAGTGCCCGGAGCTGGTCAGTGGAGAAGGGATTCGAACCCAAATCTGTTAAAACTCCCAGGCCTAAGCTGCAAACGAATGACGTGGCCCTATGAATGCAAACGCATCATGCTTCCAAGAAGCCTGCTAACTGTATTTTTTAAGTTACACAAATAATACCAGCTCAGAGCGGAGATCCAAGTGCACTGAAAAGTGCCCAGGAGGGAAGGCCGACTTACCCTTCAGGCTGAGAGGTGAGCTGTCACTGGACGCATTCCTGCTGCTCTCTAAGCTGCTTGGCCGTGACCCTGAAGGAAATGGCAACGCTTAACTGAGGGGCCGATGACCAGTCTAACCCAGACTAAACCATCCAATCGGACAACAACTGCATCACAAAGCAACTCTGCCACGGTCCAGGGGAAGCCCCTGGGAGGACAGACCCTGGGATTCCCGACGCCCCCCGGAGGGGTCCAGCCTCACCGAGTGCTAGGCCCGTGCACAGAGGGCAGTGGGCTGTGCAGAACGGCAACTTGTAACATCTCTGTCTGTGAGGTCTGGGCTGTGGCCTCACACAATTTTGTTAACAAAGGAAATCTCATGCAAACCCCCAGTACAGATTAATAAAGGGCCGCTCTGGGAAAGTGAACGATTGGGGGGTTGGGGGGGAGCCCACCCTTACTGCCGCATCGATCTTTCCGGAACACACGTGGGAACACTGTGCCTAGACCAGCACAGGGCCCCCTGGTGAGGGCGGGGCCAGGACACGCAGTGTGTGCACGTCCACGTGTGTACAATGACGTCTGTGTCCGAGCGGGTGCTGGGATCCTCAGGAGGGAAGGAAGTGCTCGCTTTTTGAGAAGGCTGGTATCCCTTCCGCGGACACTTCCACTAGGCCTCAGTCAGAGGCCAGTGTTTCTAACACTTTCTAAGGTAGATTTACCACTGGGAGCTGCTCTGGGCACTAAAATCCAGGTGAGGACAGTAGAGCCCCCTGCAGTCAGTGTCGTCTGCAGGGGTCACTAGGCCTCCCTTCAAGCCGGGGGAGTCAGAGCCTCCAGGAGTAGGACACGTGATAGGTAGTGAGTTCCCCATCACTGGAGGGATGTAAGCAGGAGCTGCATGTTTCTGCCCCTCGGGGAGGCAGGGAAGGAGTGTTGAGGAGCTGTGGGTCCCCCGTTCCCACTCCAGCATAACACCTCCACTTTCACCTCCTTTGTGTGTGGGACTTGCACACACGACTTAGCTTGAAGGAAAAGCACAGTTGATGGAAACAGGTCTGAGAACCCAGGCTGAAGGGCACCACGCACCGCCCACTCACCGTGCTGCTGCCTGTGGTTGGCGAACTCGAGCTCCAGGGACCGCTCACAGAGGCTGTCATCTGAGTGATAGCCTGCGGAGAACATACGGCTGTGAGTCAGGGGACCTGGAACATCCAGGGGGAACCTGGGCTTCTTGCCAGACGGCCACCTCTGACTCTGGCCCAGCCCCTGCGTCGTGGTCGTGTCCAGCTCCTGGAGGAGGGAGGGACGTATGGACCGTGCCCTTAGGACCTGCCTGTACTATCTCTCCCCCTATTTCTCCTGCCGACACAGCCTCATACTCCGGACTCTATCTGACTCAACGTTAAACATGCTTCCGCAGGTGCAATGCCTGGGACGCCGAATGAAAGCAGCAGCGTCCTGGCCTAAGGGCAATGCAGCAAAAGCAGCTGAGACTCAGAATCCCGGGAGCCCCTCCCGCCCTCCAGGGCCAGCTGCACCAGAAGCAGGGGGCCTGCAAGCAATTCTCTCCCAGGGCCTTGTCTCTCCCATGGCTGGAGGAAGGAAAAGGAAAGAACCCACCACCGGAGGGAGGATGTGGATTCCCTAGAGACTGAGCCCTGAACCGGCAGCTCCTCACCAGATACAGTCCGGAACCAAGGGCCACCAGTCACTGCTCTTTCCTGAGAAGGACTAAGCTGCCCTGTGCCTCAAGCCTGTTAGATTCTTGCTGACACAGCCCTGGGTCCCCTCTAAAATGACACCAGGGTCTCCCCTTTGCCACAGTTCTACGTCCACCTGAGCGTGAGCACCGGGCTGCCAGGGAGTCGCTGTGGGCAGTGCTGGGTGTGCGGTGTGACAGGTCCTCGGGCAGGCTCCGCAGGATCTGAACAGGTGTGGGCTCTGGCTCAGGGTGGGATCCAGGCCGAGACAGCCCGTGGTCAGCCTGGAGCCACACTGGCCGCTGGAAATCCGACGGGACGTGGTGCTCCCGGCTCCTGCTCGAGCCTGGGGGACGGAGGCCGTCTGCTGACTGCCCACCCGGACCCCGGAGCATGCTGCCCGGCCGGCACACGGCACAGCTCCCCTGACGCCCAACAGTAAGTGGCTGCCCTCTGTGTCCGGCCAGGAGCGCAGAAGGGCCGCCTGGCTGCCCAGTGCTCACTCAACTCAGATTCTGAGGGTGTTTCTGATTTGTAAACAAGGGGCCAGGCCCTGAAGCCGACCCAGGCAGCCCTGAGGGCAGGGACCGTCTTTGCTCGGCTTGTCAAACCAGGGTTATGCATGCCAGAGCGTCCAGGGTGCAGTGGATGGTACGATCATGAAAAACAATAACCCTTCTTGTTCTCGTCAATTTCTAACATGCCGGGCCATCATTGTCAGCTCCTTCTGCTGTATTCAGATATTTCCATCTCTAAGCTATGAGCTGAATCTCTTTTTCAGTGTTGTGTTATTTTCCCTTTCTGTTAAGTATTTAAAATTTCCAAGTGCTCTCCCCGCAAATGCTCCTTTTTATAGCGTCCTGCCGGTTTCACGAAAGCGTGCAACTTCGCTTGCTCTGATGCTAATGACGGGCATTTCAAAATGTATGTCTCTGCCCAGTGACCGCTGACTCTGCTGCCTCTCACATCGTTTGTCTCTGGTGTTGCGGGCTCTCCTCAGGTGTCGGGGTCCTGAACTCTCACGGGCCTCACCTGGCAAGATGTGACCCGACTGCTCTGCTGGGAATGTCTCCCGCTAATCAGATGCCTTGAAGGATTGTATTAGCACATCTAAGGTGCGGACGCCATGGCTACTGGCATCCTGGGAGACGCGCGATTTGTAAATCCTTCCCCGAACCCCCTTGCTTTTCAGTTAGGACACCTGCCCGCCACTCTACCAACCGACCTCCAGTTCAGAGACCCTGTCAAGTCTCCTCCCAGAAGAATAAACTTCCAACGTTGCCGGATTTTAGCCCAAGCTCTGGTTCACCTCCGTTCGGGAGCTACTTGGTGCCACCGATTCTGAGCAGTGATGGTGGGTTCTAGGGCTTTCCTGTGAGCGGCTTAGGCCCAGGCCTCCAGAGGGTGGAGTTATCCGCCAAAGCCACACGCCTTGGGCAGAGCTGAGGCCTGAACCTGTGTCCGAGGGAGGCCAAGCCTGTCCACAGCTTCACCAACCTGCTGACCACCTCTGAGTCTGAGAGGCCCCCCTGCCCCTGAGAGCCAGGCTCTTCGGGAAGGACCCCGGCCCAGAAGCTCATCCCTCTCGCTTCTAAGGAACACGTGACTCACCTTGGGTGCGGCCTGGGTGCCGGGAGATGGGGGTGGAGCTGGAAGGAGCTGTAGTGACGGCTGAGGATGAACAGGCCCGGGAGCCCAGCTCTGACAGCCAGGGCTTGGTGGCTGGCTCAGCGGAGGCATCCGTGCGGTCAAGGCTGCCTCCGTGTGGTGACCCTCGCTTTGGTACTAGGTCCCCAGGGCCTGGGGCAGAGGAGGACAGTGAGTACTGGGGCTGCAACCTCCCATGCCAAGGTGGGGTGATCACACCGAGGCCTAGAAGCAGCGGCAGCAGGGCACACGGAGCACAGGGACAAAAGCTGGGCTGCGCGCCTCACGGGCTGTGGTCGGAACGGGAGGGCCTGAGCTGGAGGCCCCGGGAGGCCGGCCCTTGCTCCAACCATAGATCACAGTTCGAGCCCCAGCAACCGGGAGAAAATACTAGTAAAGGACCAACTCAAGAGGCTCAACGAAACACTGTTAAAAGTCCAACACGTTAGCGACTGGGCCCACCTGCTGTGTAACACTGCCACTCAAATCCCTGATTTAAAAAGATCCTGAATGATGTCTGCTCAGGGCCACTGGAGACCTGTGGTCTGGGGCCTCAAGGTCCAGGATGTGCACCCTTGTGATCTGAGAAAGGTGTTTATTGCCACCCTAACCACCATCTGTTTAAGAAGGCTTCATCACCGCTAGGAAGATTTTTACCTTGTATTTTGCACTTTTCTGCAATCTCTGAATTTTCTACCGTGTAATATACTCTTGTCAAAGTTAAATAAAATCCTAATTTAAAAAAACAAACACTGGGGAAAAATACCTAAAAGATCTTCAACGACCTCTTAGCAGGAAAGGGGATGGGCTCTCCACATACAAGTGAAAAGTTAATGTGGGTGGAGCTCTAGAAGCATCAGGACAAGGCTGTTTTGCACGGCGTCCTGCTCCAGGCTGCCCAAGGGCGTGGACCCGGAGTCATGTCCGCTGTCGGGATTCTGACCCGTCTCCACACTCCCCCAGGGCCTGACTCCCGACCCTCAGCCACTCAATGTCTGGACTCACGGTCACGTGTGAAGCACCCAAGTCTTACGACTTCAAACCAAGGGAACTTTTGGATTCTGAAAGGTCACCTTGATGAGAAGCAAGATTCAAGGCGGTGGAATGAATCGGACAGGCAGCCACTGCATGAAGTGAACATGAGTAGCAGAGGAGAGGCGGAGATGAGCCAACAGCAGCAATGGCAGAGAAACCACACATTTCCAACAGCATGCTGGGAAGACAGGCAGACCAGGACGTGGCCGCCCAGGAACCAGAGCAGGTGCACGAGACGAAGTCAGTGCCACAGCAACCGACTGAACAGTGCGGCAGTCACGGATTTACGTTGATTACCTTGTTTCCATGGCGATACTGGTTTCCCATTTATAGTACCGATAATCATCTTTCCTTTTAAAATAAAGTTAAATGGAAACGGGGAGTCGATTCGAGGGGAGATATGTAAGCGATCACAGAGGTGATACAGACATGGCAAACGCATGGAGATGGTACAAGGATGGCTGAAGACAGAGAGCAAGGCAGTAGCTAAAGGCCTCTGTGGACCAGCGCTCCCGGCTCCCGGCTGACTGGGAGCTGATGTTCTGTCTGTCCACTGCTGCCCTCACAGCAGCATCCAAGATGCCAGAGGACCGTAGCTTGGTCCAAAAACGGCACTCCGGGCTGAACCCTGGCTCAGCAACATCCATCCAATTATTCAAAATGCTTGAGTGCAGCAATAAATTCTTCAGAACATGGAACACATCTAAAAAGGGACTTATCTGCACAAGCCAACCATCCCCTGCTCCGACAAGGGAAGTGGGGAAAAGGGCAGCGGTTTTAAATGCAGCTGCTTAAAAATAAGTCTTTACAGAGGCCGTACGATTTAGGAAGCATAGCGACAGCTGACCAGTTCTGCGTGACACACGGCATGACATACAAGCCTGCAGGCGCGGGAGCGGGCAGCACTCGGCCAGGGGACTCACTGGGCAGGGCATCCTGGCCACGGGCCTGTGCGTGGCTGTCCCGAGGCTCCCCTAACACTGCACTGTGCTGGAGTACCGTCCAGAGGTGTCACAACTCATCTTCTCTTTTGAAATCAGAATCCACGTTGGCTGTTGTAAGCTTGGCTTGGAATTGGGGTCAGGAGGAGGGGTCCACTATGGGGCATCTGGCCTTTAGGTACTGTTTTTTGTTTGTTTGTTTGAATTTCAGAAATGAAGGAGGGTACATGATGAAGACACTGATGAAGGGAAAGGATTAGAAATCTCCAATTTCTGAGAAAGGGAGAGGGTAGTTAGAGGCGGGTGGGATGTCAGAGGAAGACCAGAACCGCAGGCGTTTAGAGAAAGCCGGGTGGGCTGTTGGAGACTTGTCTTTGTCCTTGCTTTTGCTTCTCAAAAAGGGGCTCTTTTTGCACCGAGTTGCTAAATTGTTATCCCCCGGATAACCCAAGAGAGAAAGGAAAAAAAAACAAAAACAGCAATAAATGAAATGAATGATAACAAATGACGCTACATTAGCTGAACGTACTTGGGAATCAGAATCCTGTCCAGCCCAGGAGAGATGGAAACAATGCCCACGGCACAACCTGAATCAGGACTCGGTGAATCATTTAGGCTCTGACTCCATTTAGTTAATTCAGTGGCACCCTTGTGCCAATGCTTTACTTAGCACGTGAGGAGAAGTCTATATTGCTCTAGGAGCTGATGTGTTAGACCATTTTTCAATTTCAATGTGTTAAATTATTAAACAAGGATGTTTATTAATTTAGGACCTGGCATTTCTTATTCATCCATTTTAATGACAGGTTCCTGACAACGTGGCTCCCACACAACTAACTCCTGCTCCTGTTCAAAGACCTTGGGACACTTACTGGTATGTTCCTGGCTGGCGGTAATGAAATAGCCTACGTCACCTCTTCACTAATAATTCTCGTACACCTAAATAACCTCTTCTAGCAGGATGAGTCTGAAGGTAATGAAAATACCCTTTTGATACCAAAACACTCTCTCCATCAAGAATTATTTCCATTTAGACCCCTACGCATCCTCTACTCTAAACCTACCCTCATGGTCTTTAAATTACAGTCTGACCAGAGCAGACAATTGGTCTTTCTGAGCATGTCATGTACATGAACATAACTGATTCACCTAATTTCTGATTGAGGATTCAAGTCCATACAGCAGTGGTTCTCAACCTTGGCTGCACATTAGAATCACCTGGGAATCTTGTTATGGGGTGGGGCCACAACATTAGTAACAAAGAAACAGAATTTCTAGAGGATGAGGCCCAGAAATCAGGATTTTAAGAAGATTCCCAGGTGATTCTAATGTGCAGCCAAGGTTGAGAACCCCTGCCATAGAGGAACCTCCGTTACTTCTTTCCCCACAGCGCCACCTGCTGACCACAGCTCCCACCACAGGATCAGGACCCACTACTCAATGCTGGGGCCCCAGGCGGGTTCAGCATCTTCAGGGACCAAAGCAGCTTGAAGTGCAGGCAGTGCTCACAGGGGTTAAAGTTCAGGCCCCTTATCCGTCAGACCTGGGTTCGGATCCCAGCTCCAACACTTACTCTCTGGGCCAGTGCTTAACCCTGGCAAACCTCACTTTCCCAGCTCTGAACAGGGACAGGAACGGTGCCGACCTCACCCGGCAGTTAGAACCAAAGGCGATAGATAGAGCAGGTCAACTACCTAAAGGGCGCTGAGCCCAGGAAGCACCATTGCACGGCTGCCGTTACTCATATTTACCACTGACCTCATTCATGGACCCCAACGACAGTTTGGATCAGTCAAGCACTTTTTTCTCTGAAAGGTTTGCCAACTCCATTAGGCTGATTATAGTCATTAAGCCAGTTTAGACAATAACACAAGTTGAGGTGGTAAATGTCACAACATGTAAGGAGCCAGTATGAAAGCTTCATTATCATTGACCTGCACGTGAGCTTTGGACCTAATTCACCTGCTGTGAAGACTGGGGATGCAAGCACTAGTCCCCAGACAGTGGGCATGCGTGTGCACACCTCATTTTAGCCTCTCCAGTGACACACCGGGACTTGAAGTGGTGACTGCCACCCGGAGAGGCTTGTGCACACGTCACACTCAGAAGGCGGCTTGGCACAGGCCCTGGGCCCTGTCAGCTACTGTCACGCCAGCCGCTGAGAGCACACGAGTCTCAGGCAGGGCCCTGATCCTCAGAAAGCCCTAGTGTCCTTCATAAAATTTACTTTCTCAGGGGGCTTGTTGGGCAGGTTTATGGGTAAATAATGTACACAGTGATATTTAAAAGTGAATTTGAAAACGAAACCACGTTTAAGACGATGGCTTTGTTTAATCGATTGTAAAATGCACGTTTTCACCCCCAAACCTTACATCTCTGAAGTCAGGATGCAGCTTTGAGCATCTCTCGCATCACTGTCGGCTAGGTGGCAATTCTGACAAAATTGTCACTGCCACCACCAATTCATTTCCTTTCTATGAGCACACAGTCCTACAGCTTACAACTGCCAGCCTCTTAGATCCGATGAAACATATGCAGCACATCAACTAGAAACCCATTTTGGAACCTCTGGCTCACTCTGACCACAGCCCTAAATGTCCAGGTACAGCGCCCCCTGGTGGGAGGACTCAAGGCCAGGAAGGCGGGAGAAGAGAACCGCACCTGCTTTTCAGAGGGACGGAAAGCTCAGCCCGGCCGTGCTGAAGACCTTGCACGTGTCCATCACGTGTTAAATGCACCGGGATCTCCCTCCGGAAATGGCTTCTCCCAGGCCCGGCAGATACAAGGACACCCCAAAACTTACCCTCTGGGGCTCTCTCTGCGGTAACTGTATGGAGATCCGCTCTGGACATTCCAGGACCCACCACCTGTATGTGATGGGCGGGGCTTCTCGTGCTAAAGGAACTAAATTGTTCTGGGACGAAACTGCCACAACACGGACGTGGGTTTATATTTTCTACTTGGCTGTTCACATACCTGATGGGGGAGCACACCCCCTTCAGGCGCCTACACACGTGTGCACACCCAGCACGCCATCTCGTTGGTGCTGCCCTGTCCACGAGGGAGACCTGAGGGCCTCCCCTTCATTTCCCGCCTGCAGCCAGGTCACCCTCCTACCTTTTCCCACAGGCACACTGTGGGCATCTCGCTCTTCCACCCAGTTCGAGCACGATGGCGTGGCCTCCGGGGGCTCCGGCTGTGATTTTGGAGGCTGAGCAGCACTGGGCGAGGCCGGGTCTGAGGACTCCAGCGGCCAGGGAGGGCTGTCTGTGGTTGACTTCGGTCGTTCTCTGGGACCCTCTTTCTTTGGTTTGATTAATTTGACTAAGGCTTTGGCTCCAATCCAGTGGTTTTTCCTATTAGAAGTAGATTTTTAGGACACAGCCAACCATCACTGCCCCTCCGGTAGGTCACTGGGTGTGCTGACGCAAGCTGGGATTGCCATCACCAGCCAGGGAAGTGGCCGTTAATTTGGGGTTCAGAAGGTTGGCGCTCTTGGCCAGCACCACGATCATCGGATGTGGGGCTCAGGGGTGGAACACAGTTTGCAGCTGTGGTAGGGACGGTAGAAGCGTTCATCGTGGCAGGAACCCACACTAGCCTCTCGGGAAACTGAACTTCAAATACAGCTCTCAGCTCCCGATCGCTGTAAAGTGCAGGGAGAGGTGCTGTGCTGATCTATGTTCGTTGGCACTTTCCATCAAAATGCCGCTTTCAGGAAGAGTCAGGGACCTCCTCATTTTCAGCCAGCGTTAATAACGGGTGACATGGGCTGGCATACTTTGCCCATTCCCGGTATTGAGGAGTCTGGGTGAGGGGGAACAGGGCAGGGCAGAGTGGGCCACTTGAATTAAAAACAGTGAAGTTAAAGGGTAATACACTGCAGCTAACCAGAAACGGAGGCATTCTAATCTAACAAGAACCACCACACGTGGGTTCTAATCCTGGCTCTGCCACAGAACAGCACCGTGCTCTCACAAACGGTTTAATTTCCTCATCGATGCCTCAATTTCTCTGTCAACAGAAGGGTCAGGCGGAAGGTGGGAAATTCTGTGGTTCTGTGATGCCAACAGAGAGGCCTTGCAGGATTCATGGTGATATGACCTCAAGGCTGGGCTGGGACAGGACACTCTGAAGGCCCAGCTCCTGGGGCTCAGGCCCGCGCCAGGGAAGCCCTGCTGCACGGAGGAGGCCGGCAGCCTCGGGGACCGAGCCGCCCACCCCCTGGGCTGCTGCTCTGCAGAAGGGAACGTGTTTGTGAACCACCCTGGGGTCCAGAGACTCCAGAGGAAGGTAGGGAAGACCCAGAGGTTCCTGTGACAGAAGACCATGGGTGCTGGCCCAGGAGTCCGGCCCACGCTTCCTTCCCAAAACAGAAACATGGCGTTCTAGGTCCTGAAACCTGGAGACACAGCCTGATAGTCCTGCTTTAGTGGCTCGAAACCACAGACTCTCTGCCCCTTCAACAGGACATGGCAGCTGGCCTTCGCCATCCCTCATAGGATAACGCTGAGTATGGACGGCGGGACCGAAAGAAACTCTAAATTCTTTCAGTGCTGGGAGACCTGCGCACAGCGGACCTGCCATAGACGGGAAGATGCGGGCCCAACAACTGGTCACTGCTCTAGATGCTACAGCTTTCCCCACTCGTGAAAGAGCAAGCTTTCTGTGCTTAAGTTACTGCCATTAAATCAACTCACTTCTTGGGAGCAGGATCATAGAACTTGTACTGATCCATGATTTTTTCTTCCAGTTTTTCCTTTTGTCTCTGCAAGGCATTTAATTTGTCTCTATAAAATAGAAAAGAAAGAAAAAACAATTTGGTTTTTTAAAATAAAACATCGGCCCAACCTGGGACCTGGCCCAGAAGGGCCGGCATTTTTCTGGGACTCGGACATCACGGTGCTCATGATGGTCGTGATCGCCTAGGGGGAACATGGGGATGGAAGCACGTGACGTGGCTCTGGGAACCTAACACATGGAGGAGACCTGCTGAAGCACTGAGAATCGGGTTGAACATCATTTTAGAAGAACAAACCCCCAACCACCTGAAACTCAAGCTCAGAGACCAGGAGGACTTTCCGGCCAGCTCAACTCGGGATGTTGGGCACTCGGGCCGGACACAGGGCAAGGCTGGCTCCTGCGGGTACAGACGAGCGATACCTTTAGTGGTGGGGAGAGGGCTGCCCTCAGGGAGGTAGATGGGCATTAAGGTTAAAAAAGTCCGTTTAGCCCTGACTGGTTTGGCTCAGTGGATAGAGCGTCGGCCTGCAGACTCAGGGTCCCAGGTTCGATTCTGGTCAAGGGCATGTACCTTGGTTGCGGGCACATCCCCAGTGGGGAGTGTGCAGAAGGCAGCTGATCGATGTTTCTCTCTCATCGATGTTTCTAACTCTCTATCCCTCTCCCTTCCTCTCTGTAGAAAATCAATAAAATATATATTTTAAAAAAAAGTCAGTTTAGCAAAGTCAGACCCCTGACCTCAGCCCGTTCCAATGCTGGGTTTCTGGTAATACTGCCACGGAAGCGAACTCAAAACCTTCCGGGGGCCGACAGAGAAGATAAGGAGCAAAGCGGGCCTGGAAGGACCAGAGGGAGCGGTGGGGCCTGCGGCACGGCTGAGCGCAGGGTGCCTCCTGGGACTGAACGCAGGCCCTGCAAACCAAGCGCCGCTTTAGATGTGGTGGAACTTCTGAACGCTTTTCCAGAAGGTTCCAGAAACCCAGGTTGGGAAGCAAACATCTCTTCAGTTCTGCTGGCAATCAGTTCACATTTTCACAAACACAGAAAGGAACAGAGACACCTCTTAACCCTGGGCCGCTGGAGGGCACCCCTGCTCACTGGGAGAGGGAGCCTGGCTTTCCTGAAACAGGCCGCACGGCACGCTTTGGTTTTCCCTTGTCCCAGAGTGCCCCCCCACTGGCCGCCAGCTCCTGTCCTGTTCCCTCGTGGACCTTGTGGCCCTGACAGCTCAGATCCTGGATTCCTGGCTTGAAAATGAGTCCTCCAATCAAGGCAGCTGCTCAGGCTCCTTCGGCCATGAAGCTGCCGAGGTCCCACCTAACACCAGGGCTTTCCCGAGAGTTTATCATGAAGTGAGGAGCCCATGAAAAGTGATGGCTCGCAAACCGCTAGGCCCCTGACCACCCTGCTCGGCATCTGTTCTTCTAGTCTGTGTTGTTCTCTTCCCACAGCCGTGCTGCTGGGCCTTATGCTAGAGCGCTTTCCTGTCTGGCTCTGACCATCCCTCCACTCCAGGCGCACAAACTCACGGAGGGCAGGCACCACCCTCCCAGGACTGGGGAAGACTCAGCTCGGAGCAGGCTCAGCAAGCCTGACATCTCCCTGGCCTCCTGCAGAATGTCTAATGCAAAACCATCATCAGATCACCCCCTGGATACCAGGACCCGAATCTTCTAGTTGGCATCTTCCCAACCTCTGCTGGTAATTTTTACCCGCTGCGTTACAGAGAGCCAACTTCAGGCCACAGTCATTTCTACCCCAAAACTACAGTGTGCTTTCCACGTGAACCATCCTGGGTAGGTGCAACCACCTGTGGACGAGCAGAAGAATCCAAGAGAACAGTAAAGCAGCCCCATTACCCAGGGAGCTGGGACAGTGCCCCCGGGGTCACTGTGGCCATGTCCCTCTGTCCCACATGGCCAGCCATTCCTGACCACAAGGAAGGACAGTCCCGCAGCACAGCACCGAGGGGGGAAGACCACCCTCGACCCACAAGATGCATCTCGGGTTACTTGACTTCCAACCACAAGGCTCCCAACACCAAGGCCCTTCCTCCCGCCCTCCTTTCTGGCAGCTCCTGGGCCTGTAGACCAGCTTCCCATAAACACTCACTTCCCAGTGAACCGGACTCCTTAGCCAGGCATGGACGCCTTCCCCAACTGAGCGCCGCCTGCTACAGCCTTCCCTCCTGCCACTGCCTGCACCTTCCCTGCATCCAGGCTACCCGTGCTCCACCGTCACTTCCCCCCACCGGCCAGCCCTGTCCCCATCCTGGTCAGCAGCAGCACCCCAACTCCCACCACCACGCTTCCTTCTAGGCCTCTATGAAGGTCCTCAACATCTGTCTGCTGTGCACACAGCTCTGCTCACATCCCATCACGCCTACTAGTTCCTGGCCACCAGGTCACTGGTTCTGTGCACCTCGCAGGGCCTACGCCAAAGCCAGGAATGTGTCATGTCGGCAGAGGGAGGACAACCAGGGTGCACCAACGACCCTCTCTCCAGCCTGTTAAGGGAAAACACACAGAAAGGGCTGGGCCCGCAATCTGAATTCCTTCCCTAGGCACCACTCTACCGCCATCATATTTTTAAAACTGAACTGAATTCCAAGAGCAGATTAAGAACCATCTGGCAGTGGGCAGTATCTCTGAAAAGCCAACCACCCCTATTTGCAAAAATCCAGGAAAACGAGAGGAGGATGCGCTGGGAAGATGGTCTGACCCCTTGCCCTTGGGACACCAGTGCGCCAGGGGGCTCTCTGCCCAGAATGTCGAGGCCCAGGCGCGGGGCTGGAAGCCAGGGCCCCTTTGTGGACAGGTCAGCCCACGCCCTTACATGTACTGCTTCTGCTCCTCGTGGTACTGGTCCTTGTTCTCCATGTTCTGCTCGAGAAGCCTCTGGTTCTGCTCATTCAACATCTGGATCTGGCTCACAAGGTGATGGTTTTCTTCCTCCAAGTTCCCCTTGAGGCGGGAGAGCAGCTACAACACACACAGACAACGTCTCAGACACCACATGCCCCTGTGATCCCACTGCGGGGAACCTACTTCCAGAAGAAAAAGGCCACGTGCACAAAGAGGGCCGTTTCGGTATCCAGTGGGAATGACCAACACAGCCAATGCCATGGGGACGGCCAAGTGCAGCCGGTCTGAGCTGAGACGTGCCGTAAGTGCAAAGATATACAACAGAAAACGCAGCCGGTCTGAGCTGAGACGTGCCGTAAGTGCAAAGATATACAACAGATTCCGGGGATTTAATAATTTAAAAACATCTCATTAATAAGCTGTCCGGCTGGTGTGGCTCAGTTGGTTGAGCATCATCACAAGCACCAAGAGGTCACAAGTTTGATTCCTGGTCAGGGCACATGCCTACGTTGCAGGCTCGATCCCCAGTAGGAGGGCGTGCAGGAGGCAACCGATCCATGTTTCTCTCATCAATGTTTCTTCCTCTCTCTCTCAAAAAAAAAATCAAAAACATTAATAAACTTTTTGGGGTTACATGTGCTATTTTAGATATAACAGCTAAATAAAATATGTAACTAAAATTAATCCCACCTGTTTCCTTTTATTTTTTTAAAATTTTGTATAATGTACGTTGGCGTGCATTATATTCCTATTGGACATCTCTGCTCTAGGCGGGGCTAGCACACTTTTTCTGTAAAAAGCGAGATAGTAAATATTTTAAGTTTTCCAGGCAGGGTGATGGTCTCTGTTGCAGCTATTCAACTCTGTTATTACAGCAGGAAAGCAGCCAGAGATAAAATGTACATGCATGTGTGTGGCTGTGTTAAAAAACAACAAAAAACTTTACTCATGGACACAGACAGCTAAATTTCATACCGTTTTCATTTGTCACCAAATATTATCCTTTTGATTTTTCCCAACGATTAAAAACTGTAAAAGCTATTTTTGGTTCACAGATATGTCAAAACAGGTCGGGGGGCTAGATCCGAATTTCGGGCTGAGGTTGGTCTGCTCCTGCTCTAGAATATCATCCCGGTTGGTGTAGCAGGAAAGTTGCAACGTTGGCTTCACACAAACTGGGTTGCAACCCACTACTTAGGAGGGACGAGATGGGTACCCCAGCTCACAACATCATTGTGAGAAATAAATGAGAGGACACGGTGAGCCCTGAGCTAAGTGCTCAGCCGAGGGCTCGGAAATGAAACAGGACTTGGCTGTTGCGGCTATTCAACTCTGTTATTACAGCAGGAAAGCAGCCAGAGATAAAATGTACATGCACGGGTGGCTCAGTGAGTGGTTGAGCATTGACCTATGAACCAGGAGGTCATGGTTCGATTCCAGGTCAGGGCACATGCCTGGGTTGCGGGCTCAATCCCCAGTGGGGGACGTGCAGGAGGCAGCTGATCGGTGATTCGCTCTCATCATTGATGTTTCTGTCTCTCCCTTCCTCTGTGAAATGAATAAAAATATATTTAAAAAAACACACACAAAAAAACAGTACTGGGCTGTTTCCATGCACCACCTGACCCAGCACAAAGCAAAGGTCCGGTGAAAGGTGTTTCTAACACATCCCCTCCAGTCATGGGGTTTGTCTTCTTCAAATGCCTCTGGCTTCCCCTCGGCCTCTGTGTGACACTCACACAGTCTTTGAGCACAGACGCCAATGAGGACCCATTCCGACCCGGCTGAGCCACGGCTGTCGCCCAGGGCACAGGCCCCGTGTCCTGAGCCACCCGCCCCGGCCTCACCTCGCAGTGGTGGTCCAGCTTGGTCAGCGAGAGGTCCATGCTCTGGTGCTCCTCCTTCAGCTCGTCGTACCGGGCCTGCCAGCGGTTCACCTCCAGCTGCGAGTTGTTCAGTGAGGTTTTCAGCTCCTTGGTGTGGGCGTGCAGCTCCTCGTACTCCCCCTTCAGCTGCTGGTGCAGGAAGCTGACCCTGGAGGGCGAGAGCCACAGGGCCAAGGGCTGAGGGGCGCTCCCAGCCTCCGTCCCAGGTGTGCACCTTAATCAAAACCACAACTCTCTGAGTTTTTCCCGTGTGTAAATGAGGGTTGGACAAAATCAGCGGTTTTCAAACTGTGTCTGTTGGGGTTCTATGAGGCTAGCCCAGGTCACTTCTGTGGGCTGGGGGGACAGGACAGGCAGGCGCGGACACCACTTCAACAGAGCATCCCTGTGGAAGTCCTTTCTGTGTAAGGCTTTGGCAGACGTGCCGACTTGGAAAAAAGGGTTCTATTAAAACTCTTTTAAAAAACATTGAATCAGAACATTTTTGCTGGACACCGACAGTTAAAACTCTATGTCTATGCCCAGCTCTTCTTCCAATTCCAAGCCCCTTTCTAATTTCAACTCCTGAGATAAATAAAATATGAGATTCTGAGTATGATGTAAATCCACTGAAATCATCATCATCATCATCATCATCACCCAACTGGGTTTCCTGGGGGACGATTTATACTAGAAAGCTCACATGACCAGAGGCTCATGGACTCAATTTGAACACAGATGTGTCCAGTTTGGCTCACATAGTTTTTTTGCAAATTAATTAGTTTATCAACATTTAAAAAATTTTAAGTTTCACATCAACATTTCGATATCTAGCTTCTTGGGAGGCGGGGGGGCGGGGGGGGAAGTCGGGGAGCATAAACAAAAGAATGACCTGGCAGCCCGGGCCTGCCTCCCAGATGACAGCCCTCAGAGGGTGTGTATTCCCCACCAGGGTCTGCTCTAACGCGGACACTCCTTCCCCACCGGCTGGACCTGCCTGGTCACTGGAGGCACCTGAGTTTGCAGCCCCCAATACATATTAAAACAAGGCTGTGGGAAGGAAGGCTTCATATGGTTGTGCCTCTGGGCTGAGACAAGACCTGGATTTGAATCCTGACTGGGCCACTAACTAGGAACATGAACTTGAACAAGTTATTTAATCTCTCTGAGCCTCTTTCCTCATCTGTTTTTTTTTTTTAAAGGAATAACAATAGTGCAGTTAATTCTCATGACTCACGGTATAATGTCCTATCAAACCACCGAGAACTCTCATTTAGTGGACACTAAAACTGTCCCCGCTGGTTCCTGTGAGTCTCTGGCCATTGTTGTCAACCGACCAAGTCATCAAGACGCCCTGTGTGATATACTCACAGCCAAGAGCACCATAACCTGGACCAAAATGAACCTCAAATGCCGCTCCTTTATTCCCCATGAGGCTCAGCGCAGACTTGCCCTTGGGGACACTAGACAGCACTGCAGCACTCCACTTAGGGGCCATTTCAAACAGCGACATCGCCACCAAAAAGCACGAAA
This sequence comes from Myotis lucifugus, assembly GCF_000147115.1. Taxonomy (NCBI): domain Eukaryota; kingdom Metazoa; phylum Chordata; class Mammalia; order Chiroptera; family Vespertilionidae; genus Myotis; species Myotis lucifugus. Next base: position 49,097 of record NW_005871511.1, read on the forward strand.
ACAGAACTCCATGGCACTCAATGGGCCACAGAGGGACACCGGTTTGCAGTGTGAGAGCTGAAACAAGGCAGCAGCCAAAGGTCTTGTTCAGCCTCCCCTGCAATGTGCCCATCGGCGACTCCAGTATCTCCCACTCTGGGCAGGCCCATGAAAGGCTACGGCTACCGATTTGGGGGTTCAAGTGCATTTCAGCCAGCAGGCGAATTCACCAAGAGGGAATGTGTGAATGCTGAGGACCGAGCGCCTCTCCCTCACGGGGTGGCTGGTGTCAGAGGATGAAGGGGCCCTCGCCCGATACAATCATCACCATCATCAAGGTGGGAGGGAGGTCACCAAGCCTAGACAATGCAGCATCCCAGTGTCGCTAGTCCTCCCCTCCCAGCCACCAGCTGGCGTGCCTTTACCTTGTGACCGTCCAGCTGTGACCATGACAGGGTTGGTAAAAATACACCATCACCAGGAGACTCGAGCTTAGCTCAGTGGGTGCTGAGTGAGTTGCTCTGAATGAAACCTGGCAGAGGCCACTGCAGGGGGCAGAGGCGGTTACCTGTCTAGCTCTCCCCGCAGCCTCTGGTTCTCGCTGGTGGCAATGGCGTTGGTCTTCTGCTCCTGCTGCAGGGCCTCCCGCTCAGTGGTCAATACCTTCTCCAGCTCCTCCAGCTCCGCCTTGTGCTTCAGCAGGTCCTCGTGCCTGAGGAGGGAAACACGCCTGCTAGGAACGGACACCCCAGGAGACGGCACAGCCTCCGTGAGCGGCTTCTCTCTGCAGAGCTGAGGGCGGCGGGGATGGGCAGGGAGCGGGGCCAGACAGAGAACGGGAGGATGGCAGAGGGGACACATACTGGGCCAGCTCTGGGGGTCTCCTCCGGTCCCGGAGCCACGTCCCCCTCCTTCCACCCGATGTATCTGTAGGGTTCCTTCCAGTCCCTGTCAAAGCAGCCTCCCTCTGTTACCCCATGGGGAACCATGATCACATATTCAAAAGTTTCTAAAATTAAAAAAAAAAAGCCCAGACTCTGAGACTTTGACAGGGAAGAAAAGGCCTGGAAGCTGGCAAGGCACGTCCCTGTAAATCGGCAGCTGTGGTGAACGTCCCCTCCTTGTTCTTGGTTGGAGAGAAGAGGAAGAGGAAGAGGGGGCAGGAGTCCCCAGGGGAGCAGGGACCCCAATGCTGACACATGGTTTCCCTGAGCCGGGATCAGCTGGGCACACCCTTTTCCCCTCGGGGACCCTCCTGCCCCTCAGCCTCCAGCTGCACCAACCCCACATTGCTGAGGGGGACGTTCCATTCATCACTCTTCCTGTGAAGCAGCGGGTCCAGGGGAACCACGAGGGGCCAGAGCGAAGGGGGACTGAGCCTGGGGGAGCCCAGCACGCACCTCTCCCCGAGGGCCTTGTGCTCCAGCTCCAGGGACCGATGCAGCGTCTTCAGGCGGCTGTGCTGGCCGATGAGGGCCTCGTGTTCCACAGACAGGTGCTCGTGGAGCGCGCCCAGGCGCGCGTGGTCCTGCAGCAGGGCCTCGTGGGCTGCCGCCAGCTGCTCCTGCTGCTTCTGCAGGTTCTCATGCTCGCTCTCCTTGGCCGCCTGCTGGTTCTGGAGCAGCGTGTACTGTGCGGTGAGCGAGGCGCTCTGGGAGCTCAGGGTGGAGTTTTCCACCTGCCGGGACGGAGAAGGTGATGCTTCACTGGGCGCAGACCCCAGGGAGCCACCGACTCCCCATCCCCGCACCCCCGCACGCAGTGAGGGGCCAAGAGCAGGGCAAGTGCAGACACCAAAAGAGCAGGGACCCTCAGGGCAGGCAAACCCCAGCCGTGCTGAGGACAGTTCTACCAGCACTTAAGGAACTGCACTGGGAAGGGCCCGGCCCTCCTCCTTGTGGCTTGGCCCCCAGCCCTCCTCCTGGTGACCGGCCACCAAGGTCCCCGCAGGGAGTCTCAGCGAGTTCTGTAGGTGCTCCCCCTCCCGGCTCTGCCTGAGGGGATGTCCGGCAGACACGGACCATCACATGGTGCTAAACTGAGTCTGCGCCCCTCCCCACACACGTGACCTTCTTTGGGCCAATCATGCCCTTTCTCTGGATAAGCACCTTGGGTGCCCTCCTGGACGACTGTTAAAAGCCTATTAGAAGTTAAATACATAGAAAATCAGAAAATCTGAACAACACGACCATCCAATTTAACCTGCTATTTACAGAACCATCCAATATCCAAAACTATCAGGAAATTGAAGAGGAAGAAACCCGTCCTAACTCATTCTGAGGCCAGAATTACCCTGATGTCAAAGCCAGACAAAGACACGACAACAGCAACAAGACAACAAAAACGAAACTACCAACTAAGACCCTATTTTATTTTAACAGAACAAATCCCAATCTCCTTGCCAAATGGCTTCCTGTTTACTGTCCCTGACCCCCGAGTTACATATTTTCAAACACTTTTCTCGGGCACGGCACTAATAAACGATCACGCGTGTTCCCACATCTGTTAACATAACTATAAACCAACGCCCTAACCCAGGGGTCCTCAAACTACGGCCCGCGGGCCACATGCAAATACAAATATTGTATTTGTTCCCGTTTTGTTTTTTTACTTCAAAATAAGATATGTGCCGTGTGCATAGGAATTTGTTCATAGTTTTTTTTTAGACTATAGTCCGGCCCTCCAACGGTCTGAGGGACAGTGAACTGGCCCCGTTTAAAAAGTTTGAGGACCCCTGCCCTAACCTGTGTGGCCCAGTTCTGCTCCATGCTCTCGCCAGCCCAGGAGCCCCTTCACACCCGACTTCCCTGGTGGAGGTGAAAGACGCACAGTAGCTTTAAAAAGGCTCTGCCGGGCCCGACAGCAAAGAAGCCTGGTCAACTCTTGAGCCAAACGTTGTCGACCTCAGAGACTCTTTTCCAAGTCATCCCTAAGCACGTTTCCAGGAGGAGACTGGGAAACAGACGAGGCCGCAGCCATATGCTCACTCACGGAACCTGGCTCACCAACCATCGCCACCGCCAAAGACCCTGAGGCGAGGCACCAGTTTCCAACGAGCCTGTTCCCAACAGGACGCAGGGAACCCCAACGCCCCGTGCTCGGCCCTGCGCATCACCTGCAGCTTGGCCGTCTGGGTCTGCAGCGTGGTGTTGTGCTCCTGCAGGAAGGCGCTCTGCTTCTGCAGCGTCAGGATCTGGCTGCTGAAGGCCACGTTCTGGGTCTCCAGGTGCTGCAGCTGGTCCCTGAGCAGCTGCTTCTCGGCCTGCAGAGCCGCGTTCTAGGGGGAAGCACGAGGCCGTCAGACACCCCCTGGCAAATGGCACATGTACTTGAGTTGTAAGGAACCCTCTGAAGTGGATGCTTTGGGGGTCAAAGCCTGCGTCCTCCAGGTGAGAGACTGTTCTCTCTTGGAAAAAAACCATCCACAGAAATGGGAAAAAACACACCTATTTGGGGGTATGTGCTTTCAAGACAGAAAAGAACACGCATGAAGGGGATTCTGCGGGAACTGGGGTGCGTGAGTGTGAGGCAGAGGCAGTGCGGCCTTGCTCTTAATGCTTTTCCTAGTTTCCTGGTGAACACCTGCGAGTGCGTCTCGGTGAGCTGCTTGCGCAGGATGCGAGGCCAAGCCCGCGGCCATGAGGTGGCTGGTGCTCCAGGGGCTGACCAAGACCTCCCATCGGCCACCACCTGGCCAGGAGCCAGGGCCCGGGGGTCGCCAGGCTCCATGGGCTACCTCACTAGCTTGGGACCTTGGTCAAGCCTCAGACTGTCTCAGCTTTCTCGCCGTCAGGTGGTGCAATAAAATCAGGGGTTCACACATACACTGGCTGACTTTTTTCTGTGAAGGGCCAGATAGGAAATATTTTGGGTGCCAGCCCTGTGGTCGCTACCCCATCACTTAGCCCTGCCCACACGACAGGTAAACCAAGGGCGTGTCTGTTCCAGTAAAACCTTCTCACAGGAGCAGGCGCCAGGCCTGGCTTGCCAACCCTGGCACAGAGCACCGACACAGCAGGATGGAGAGTCCGGCGTACGAGCGGCCGGCCAGGTCTGATGGGCAGGGGAGGGCAGGTCACCGTGGGGAAATGTGACCGCGCCCTTACGTGAGGAACGCTGAAGGAACCCAGAGCTCCCAGGAGCTGCCAGGACACACCAAGAAGAGTCCAGCTAGACCCGGGTAGGTCAGCAGATTCTACATCCGCTGCCCTTTCCCGTGAGGTGTGTCACCAGGATGAGGAGTGGGATGGCCTGCGCGACGGGGCAGGGCAGCGACTCACGTTCCGCTCCAGCTCGATGGCCCGGTCCTTCACCCGGAGCAGCTCCATGGTGGCCTCCTTGTGGCTCGGCCCCCAGCCCTCCTTCTCCTGGTGACCGGCTGCCGAGGTCCCCGCAGGGTGTCTGAGTGAGTTCTGCAGGTGCTTCCCCTCCCGGCTCTGCCTGAGGAGCTCGCTCTCCTTCAGCTGCGGGCACAGGAGCACAGAAGCAGATGTGGGGCGGGAAGAGGCCGGCGCAGAGCCCGCGGCAGCCAGGGATCGGCCCCCCACACACCCACCCACCCTCTCCCGCAGCGGCTGGACAAGGGGACACCCTGCAGGAGCTCTGGTGTAGAGACACCCACTCTGTCCTGCTCTCCTTCCTCCAAAGATGACAGGAAGGGCAGGCGCCTGGGACCCCATCCTGCCCCAGCCTGACTTTAGCCACACGACAGGCACGTCTCCTCACTCCCTGAGCCTCGGCGGTCCACTCCCTAAGACGGAGGTGCGCTGGGAGGAGAGGGACCGGGTGATGTCAGAAAGCCCCTATCGGCTCTAGAATCGCTTTGTTCTAGATTCCTTATCCAATCACGCAACCAAGAAACGTGCCTGTGTGCATGTGTGCGGAGAGCACTGTGTGGAGAACACGTGTATGGTCAGCACGCATGTGGATAGCACGTGTGCGCCAGGAGCAGACTTGCACGTCCTTACGCGCCTCTGTGCACCTGTGTGTCCCATCGAGGGTGCCCATGAGACTGTCTGGGGCCCCACGCCCGTTCCAGTAGGTTCTCACCAGGGTCCCCAGATCTCACCTCCTCTCCCCCAAACCTGATTCACTCTCTGGTTGTCCAGCCCTGACGGCATGATCCGAAATAGCTCCCTCCGACCCTGCGGCTCACCCACACCTGCTCCATGAGGCGGGCGCCCAGGCTGCCCCTCTGCTGCCCGGGCGAGGCACCGGGAGGGGAGGGGCGAGGCAGGGACCTCCCGGCGGGACCCAGCGCCGTCCCCACGGCAGCTCTTACCACCTGGAGCTCCTTCTGCAGCTCTCGGGTCAGGCTGGCCTTCTCTTCCACCTGAGCCTCCAGGAACACGATCTTTTCTTCTTTCAAGGCCAGTGTCGTCTTTAATGCCAATTCATTCCTGCCCTCCAAGATCTTGTATTTTCTGAAAATTACGAAGACGCAATAGTACCATTTGTCTGCCTTTCCACCCACAAGCTCCCGACCTCCCAGCCGCCACACACCCCTCCCCGATCAGGCAGGTTTCCTCGGCGCCGGACAGCATGCGGCCCAGACCATCCCGCCAGAGCCCCCCCGGGACTTGCTGTCAACACGCCTGCGACACCGGCACACATCACTGGGCAGTTGTACAACCATCGCCACAGGGAGGAGCCATCACGGGCTTTTCACAGAAGGGGAAACTGAGCCTCAGAGAGGTTAGGCCAGCGGTTCTCAACCTGTGGGTCTCGACCCCTTTGGCGGTCGAATGACCCTTTCACAGGGGTTGCCTAAGACCATCCTGCCTATCAGATATTTACATTATGATTCATAACAGTAGCAACATTACAGTTATGAAGTAGCAACGAAAATAATTTTATGGTTGGGTCACAACATGAGGAACTGTATTTAAAGGGCCAGAACGTTGAGAACCACTGGGTTAGGCCATGTGCCCAAGGTCACCATGCCCAAGGTCACCGTGCTATTATCTAGCACGTGGATGTCGTCAGTTACAAGTCCAGCAAAAAATCCAAGACATTGGATTCCCTTGAAAAATGAGATCATGTAGGAAAGCAATGCGGGAAAAGGCTGCAATAAGCTTTTTTTTTAAATTAAAGGGCTGGGGTGTTGGAGAGGGATAAATACTAGTAGGTGGGACAGAAGACTGTTAGGGCAGTGAAAACATGTATACTACAACGATGGACACGTCATTACCCATCTCTCCAAGCCCACGCGAGGCTCACCAGGAGTGGTCGCTAATTAAACTACGGCCGTGTCAGTGCAGGTCCATCAGGTAACAAGTGGGCCACCATGGTGGGCGCTGGTGATGGTGGGGGAGGCTGCACCGATGGCAGGGAGCAGGGGGCTTATGGGAAATCTCTATACCTTCCCCTCGATTTTGCTGTGAACCTGAAACTACTCTAAAATAAAATCGTCGATTAAAAAAGCAAAAGTAGCCTTTTTATGGACAAGAGTGTCCGTCCTCTCCTCCTTGGGAACCTCCAGGAAGAGGACCTAGATGTGAAGGACGACAGGCCCTGGGCTGTGAAGACGGAGCAGAGCTTGGAGCTGGGGCGGGGCGCACGCGGGGGCTGCGCACGGGCTGCGGAGCCTGCAGACCTCACGGGGAGGGGCCTCACCTGTCGCCGTCGCTGTTGTCGTCCTGCAGCAGCAGCTCCTTGCAGAGGCCGACCTTCTCCAGCTCCTGGCCCAGTTTGTCCAGCTCGCTGGTCAGCCGCTGACTCTTCAGCTTCTCCAGCACCAGCTCCTGGAGAACAGGGAGGGGACGAGCATGGGCCGGGAGCGCATGGCCCTTCTGAAGGCTGAGCCAGTGCCTTCCCAAGTCCCCGGGGCTGGGCAGGCGGTTGATGGGGATGGGTGAACCCCTCTTCCAAAGAGAAGGGTGAACACACCCCTGCAGCCAGTGCAGACGACCGGGCCACACCACCGTGCGCCAGGATGGATCCATTGAGCTCCAGGCACAATCAAACGTGCGTTGGAAATAGTTACGTCGATCTCTGATTAGTAGGTTCACATCCTAATGATCTCCTCTAGGGTGGACTGTAATTAAATGCTCGTTGCAGAGAATTTGGAACACCAAGTCCGAAAAGGAGGAAGATTTCATTTTAAATTCTGGTTTTGATTGACTTTTCAAAAGTAGGTGCTGCTCTCACTGAGGTGGTTGGCGTAGCTAGTCCACCTGCTCCCACACCTCTTCGTAGCTCTCCAGTAGCTACAATTTTCTACCTGGTGTCACAGCTATCTGCATGCATGCCTACCCGCTCTAAATCCGCAGGCTCGGACCACCTGTGTGACAGAGAACCGTGCTCCCCAGACATCCCACCGGCAAATCTCAGCCACCCTGCAGTTAGGTGAAGCCAAGTGACCGGTTCCAGCCGATGGGCTGTATGTGGAATGACCTGGGTCACTTCCCAGCCGCAGCTGAGAAGAGCTGGTGTGTAACCTGCCAGCGGCCTTGGCAACCGCCCAAACCTTGTGTTGAGATGGTGGCACCGTAAGATCAAAGTGGCTGAGTCCTAGTACAGGTGACAGGCTTCCAGGAGAGTCACCTGGACTCTTGTGAGTGAGAAGTAAGCCTGGATGTGGCGGTCCACTGCGATTCTGGGGCTACCTGTTACTGCAGCAAAACCTAACCCATGCTCACAGAGGCAGGGACTACGGGTCGCAGCTGCAGGGATTGTACTCTCGTGAGCATGAGACCCGTGCTCACCACATCTATTTCCCTTTCTTCCTGGAACACACTTCCCAGCCTCCCTTGTCACTAGGTTCAGCCGTGGGGCTGGGTTCTGCCCCGTGAAGTGTGGTCTTTCTCACTCACTCTCTTTCTCCTCTACTGGTCACATGCCAAGGAGCCAGGAGAGGACTCCACCAGGGGATGGCCGAGCCCCAGGATGGAAGCCTGGTGCCCCAGGCGCCGCACTCAGGGCCAGCTGGGAACAGCCACACTGGACTCCGACACAACTTCCATGTCGGGCCATTCGGATGAAACTGCACCAGAACAGTATTCCCTCCAACACGCTGCAGAAACGCCCAGGTGGCCCAGGCCGAAGGTTCCGGGGAAGCAGGCCACCCATTTACCAAGAAACTGAAAGACAACCCACACCCTTTGGTCCTGTAATGATACTTGTAGGCTAATCCTAAGGGAGAAATATCTCTGTGAAGGTGTACATGTCCAGTGTTCCTTAACATAGTGGAGGCACCCCACCCCCAGGCCAGAGCTGCCCGGAGGGGAAGATGTCCTCGGCACTATGGGGGGGATGACTCCACGCAGGAAACCAGGACGGCTGACGTCCAAGCTCTCACCCCACAGCCCCCGGCCCTGGGTTCTCCTCACACAGCTCCCGGCCACTCTGCCCTCCCTCGGCCGGAGCCCAAGTTAAAGGAGAGGAGACACACAAGTAAAAAGTAGAAGGAGAAGGAGATGGCTGAGAACTGAACGAGGGCATGAAAGTGTGGAGGAGAATTCAAACATCTTAAAAGACGGAGAGCAAGGGATCAAGATGAGGACGTGCTGACTTAAAAACCATTGGTACATCCACACGACGGAATACTCCTCAGCCATAAAAAGGAAGAAACTGTACCCTTTGCGACAGCACGCGTGGGCCTGGAGAGCATTATCCTCAGTGAAATAATCCAGTCAGAGAGAGACAGGTGCCATATGATTTCACTCATATGTGGAATTTCATGAGCAAATAGAACTACCAAGCAAAACAGAGACGGACTCATGCATAGAGAGCTGGCAGGCAGCTCTGCTGGGGGGTGGGTGTTCGGGAGGGTGGTGGAGGGATTGAGCAAAACAGAGAAGAAAAAAGCGAGAACAAATGGACATGAGAGAACAGTGTGGTGATTGTGGGAGGGTGGTGGGAGGAGGGGAAAGAGGGCATAACGGGGATAAATGGTTGATGAAAAAATAAATAGTAGAAAAAATAGGAAACAGCCCAAATGCCAAAAAAATAATTACAGCAAATTATATGTGGCTTAAAGCCTATTTAATGCAAGGAAAAAAAGCCCTAACAGATACAATAGGGTTAGGGTGCAGAGAGTAGGTGTCCTGTGTGTGTGTGTGCGCGTGTGCACGGATATGGCGTGTGTGTGTGCGCGTGTGTGCACGGATATGCAGGGGAGGAACGCTGGAATAACTATAGTCCGTGGTTATCTCCAGGCAGTGAGAGAACAGCCGAGTTTCACTTCTTACCTTTCGGCTCTACCCTGTTCAGAACCAAGGAAGACATCGAAGGAGCACACACAGTCCCGGTTCTGTCTGGAAGCACACCCCTCGTGGCACACCTGTGCGGCTCTGGACAAAGACGTCAACCCCGCGTCCCCCTCGAGGGGCTGCCTGCACCCCGCTCACCTCTCCCAGGGTCGTCAGCGTCCTGGTGTGCATGGTGACTTGCTTGGTGAGGTCTCTGTTGTCCTTCTCCAGCTCCTTCAGCTTGGTGGCCGCGTCCCTGCAGCGCGCCAGCTCCTTGTCCAGGGTGCGGCTCTCCTTCTCGGCGGCGGACAGCTTGGTGGTGACGTCGTCCAGGACCGTGTCCTTGAACTCCACCTGCTGCCACAGCCGGTTCACCTCCTTCTCCAGCAGCTTCTTGTCTTTTTCCAGCTGGGCCACCTCCTGCTGCAGGGCCTCCTTGTCCTTCTCGGACATCTCCAGCTGCTTGCTGGCCAGCCGCTGGGCCTCCAGGTCCCGCTGCAGGGCCTGGTTTTGCGCCTCCAGCTCCCCCCGCTCCCGCTCCAGGGCCTGCTGCAGCCGCAGGTTCTCGGCACTCATGCTCTGGTAGCTGAGCTCCAGGCGCTCCGACTTCTTGCTCTGGGCGCTCAGCAGCTCCACGTTTTTCCTCAGCTCCTCCTTCTCCCGCTCAAGCTCCTGGTTCTCCCGCTCGATCTGAGCCATCTTGGCGCCCGTGAAGCGCATGGCCTCCACCATCCGGCGCAGCTCCCGGTTCTCCTCGTCCAGCTGCTTGTTGTCCCGCTCCAGGCCTGCCAGCTGCACCGACACGTTCTGCAGGGTGTCCAGGGACTTCTGCAGCCGGCGGTTCTCCAGCGACAGGCCCTGGCTCTCGCGCTCCAGGGCGTCGACCTTCTCAGTGGCCGTCGTCAGGGAGGTGACCTCCCTGGCCAGCCTCTCGTTCTCCTTCTCCAGCCGCTGCATCTCCTTCTCCAGCCCCTCCGCCCGCGCCACCTTCTCCTTCGCCTGCTCCAGGTCCCGGTGCAGCTGCTGCCGCTCGGACTCCAGCGTGCTGAGCTGGCTGCTGGTCTCCGTCACCGTCTGGTGGAGGACTCTGTTCTTCTCTCCATGTCCTGCACGCGGACCTCGCTGCTGACCTCTGACCTCTCCCGCAGCGTCTGCACCGTTTGGTTGAGATGATCCTTTTCTTGCTCGAGATCTTTGATCTGCAGGAAAACACAATGGAAATGACACAGGTGGCTGCACGAACGTATTTCGGTGATTTGGTCCAAACTGGGGGACTGAAGAGAAGGCCTGGAAAGACACCCCACCATGGACCCAAAGGACATCATAACATTTCCCAGAGGCCTGATACGGACACAAGGTGAAGGGCATGGAGATCCCCCTGAGACAGTTCAAGTCAAAACACATTCACAGCAGCCAGTTGACTTAGAAACAGAAACCACACCTCCTCTTCCTTAAAACAATGGAAGTGATTTCCTTGGTGCTTTTTATCCTGGTCCACAGGGGCCCGACGAGCTGGCCGCCCACCCCAGTGGCCGCTCCTCATGCCACCCTCCCCCTGCAGACATCACACGTGATCTTCCCTCTGCCTTGAATATTCACCCGCCTCCACCCTCCGGCCGTCAGCATCACTGGCTCCTTCTCATCCTCCCGGGCTCAGTGTGAGTGCCAGCTCCTCAGAGAAGCCCTGCACCACGATTCTAAATGCCCTGCACTTAGTAAGACTCTCCCTGGACCCACGTGTATTCCCTCAATAGCACACGTCTGAAGCCACCTGGCTCGTCACCTATCATTCTGCCTTCTAGACTATAAGCCATGCAAGAGAGGAGGCCCTGGCCTGTCTCTTCACTGTACATAGCACTATCCCAATCCCCACTTTTTGCTCTACTAGAGAAGCTGAAAAATTCAAGTACTTGATTCCCAGCCTCCCTTGCAGCTAGGGGTAGTCACGTGTTGGGTCTGGCCAATGACATGTCGACAGAGGGTCTGGGGAGGCCTTCCCTCTGTCTCTTCACCCGCCACCTTCTTCCTGCCCACTTCTTGGAGAGGCACAACAGCCACTGACAACGCTGGCAGAGCAGGAAGAGGGATGCCCGGCCCCTGGGTGGCATCACTGAGCCGCTGCCCCAGCGCTGGGCTGCCTTCCCTGGGACTTGCTGTAGTGCCAGGCGAATCCACCCTGGAGGTTTGCCAGGGTTCTCAGGGTGACGCTGGACATTTGGAGCGGGATCATTCTTTGTCCTGCGGGGCTGTCCCAGGGGCTACAGGACACTGAACAGCATCCCTGGCCTCACCTCACCACAGCCAGGAGCACCTTCCCTCTCCTCCCCCAAGTCCTGTCAATCAAAAACAAGATGGCCAGTGTCCCTGGGAGGCAATACCTGTTCCCATGCCCCTGCTGCAGCTGAGGATTGCTGGTCTGAGCTGCAGCTGGGTGAGGAAACTGGTCACCCAGGAATCACCGATCAATGACCAGGACACGGCTGTGATCCTGGACGCTCCCCCTTGCAGGCAGGGGCGCCAGGGGAGGCCTGCGCTCTGGAGGGCCTACCTGCCTGGCTTTGTCCGCCTTCAGGGTCTCCATGTCACTGTGCAGCTGCTCATTCTCTTTGATCAGCTCCTCACTGAGGGTCTCCAAGTCCTGGTTGCTCTGCTTTTCCTTCTGCAGCTGGATCTGCAACTTTTCAATCTGCAGAGCCGAAGGCCCAGCCGTGCAAAGGTCAGTTTCAGGAAGTGAACTGTGTTTTACAGCAGACCCGAACCCTGTCACCCCACAGAACACGTAACAGGCCTGTCCTCAAGGAACAGCCCTCCTGCCCACTTCTTGGGGCAGCACAACAGCCACTGCCAAGACTGGCAGAGCGGGAAGAGGGAAGCCTGGCTCCAGGTGGTGTCCCTGAGCCGCTGCCCAGGCCAGGCCTGGCTGTGCAGTGAGCTCCCCACACCCTTGACCATCACCTCTCAGCCCATGGCATGCACTTCCAGCTCATGGTAGAGAAAAAGGTCATGGGCACCAATCAGTCAGCTTCCCTCCCAGCTCTCCGCTGTTCACTCTCACTGCTTCCGTCTTAGGCCTTGTCCACTACTATCCTGAGGGTCAGGCGACATGCCTGGGGCCAGCAGACTCCACTGCCGGATGTCCCACAGGGACTTCATCCAGTTGGTGACATTCCTATTCACCCAGCTGCTCAGAGAGGTCCTCTGCCATCTCTCTCCCTCCTCTCACCCTCCAAGTAAATGTGTCACCAAGGCCTGTCCTTGTCCCCCATACGGCTCCCCTCCACCCCCCATTGCCTGCCCCAGGCCAGACCCCCTCCGTCCTGCCTGGACGATGGCCCAATCAGTGGTCCAACACAGAGCTCTTCTGCGGGACCCACCAAGCTCACTCCCTAAACACGGACTGCCTGAACCCGCACGTCTCACGCTCTGTGCCTGACACCTGAACACCGTGATGGACGCAGATGCAGGCTCAGTACCTAGGGCGGGACCTGAGGTGGGGCTCCCAGGCCAGACTCCTGCTGCTGTCCCTTCCCACTGACGCCAAACTCAGGAGGGGGAAAGGGTTGCTCCCTGCTAATGAGGTGACCACGAGCGGGTGTCCCTAACTGACAGGGCAGCAAGCAGCAGGCATGGTCACCAGCTCTGTCAGGGGGAGTGCTCAGCACACACCTGGCAGGTGGCAGGTGTGACAACCATCGCTGACCCCTGTGAGAGCGCCAGCGCCCCCTCCCCCCCGAGCTTCTGACAGGCAGGGCTGGCGCCCAAGAATCTGCATTTGGACTGGTGACCCTGATGCTGCCAGTTTGGGGTGACTGCTCTAAAACGAACACAGTGGATCTCCACGATCAAAGACCAGGTGGTTCTTAGAGCTTCTACAGACCCTGGACCTCAGGTCCCCCACTGGGCCCTCTCGGGGGAGGACCCTCAGATGCCCAGTGACCCAGTGAGTAGCCATGACCGAGAGCCTGCTCGATTGGCCTGTCTGGGGGGCAGCCTGGCACAGGTGGGTCTGCAAAGCTCCCGGGAGGATCGCTGCTCTAATGCGGGCTCTGCCTATTGCTCCCAGGGTGAGGGCCCCCTGCCTTTATCTCATAGGTCTGGGCACTGTCTCAATACTCCTCTGGAAGCAGGAGCCAGGCGAGCTTCTTCTCCATGAGGGGAGGGGGGGGGTCGGGCACGGTGGGGCTCATAGTCGCGTCCTCACATCACCGTAGGCACACCAAGCCCCCTGCCCCCCAACATGGGGACCTGAGGACGGGGCCAATAGCCAGTTGCACTGTAACGGGCCACGTGTCTGAGTCTTCCTCAAAAGCGAGAACATCTTTCTTCTCCTTCCTTATCGCGGCCCCACTTCCTAGCACCAGGTCTGGGCTCAGCAGGGAACCAGCATCTGCTCTGATGGCGGTGCCTGCCCCGGACCCGACCCCGAGGAGGAAGGCCCGGAGCAGCTGTCACTCACCCTCATTCAGAGAAGGGCACGGGGCTCAGAGTCCTCGAGCAATTTGCCTAGAGCCCCACAGTGAGGATGCGGCAGAGCCCAACGCACAGCCATGGGCCGACCCAGCCCTGCTCTCCCTCAGCCGGGGCCTGGGGTGTGTGTCCTCCAACCCCCACCATCTTACTCTTAATGCTTCACCTCTGCCGCCCCTTCCCGCAGAGAAAGGAATGTGATTCCAACCTTGGCATTTCTGGATGTTGTTGCTTTTAGCAGGAAGATTTGATTGCCCATGTCCCCCCCACCATTGCTAGACACCCCCCATCTTTCTTCACCTGGTCCTTTCTGCCATGGGACCGGGGCCCTTAGTCCTGTCCATCCCTGAAGGACCTCCATTCCCGTAGGGAGAGCTCGCTGGGCTGGGATGGGAGCTGGCCCAAGGGGTTTCCCATCCTCCCCGGGTGGGCACCAGGCTTGGGCCGAGGACTCCTGTGAGGCTCTCGGTCTCCAGAGCATGCAGGGGCCAGGGACCTGCTCAGCAGCCCCCATGCCGGGCTGTGTCCCCTGATAGGCCTCCAAAGACTGTCCCTCTTCCTCTCAAAATCAGGATTCCTGGTTGAAGGAATGGACTTAGGATATCGATACAAATGAGGCAGGGAAGGCGCCTTCTCTGAGGCCCACAGAAGGGTGGTGAGTCTCAGGGAAGGGCGTGGACTTCGGGAACTATGGTTTACAGACGTTTCAGGCCGAAGTCAGCCTACAGCCTGGGCGACACTCGGGTGGTGGGAGAGCCGAGCAGGCACCAGGGTGCCTGGCACTCCGGGCAGCCGTGTCCTGGCTGACCCTGTTCCCTTCTCAGATGCCCCAAGGGACCATGCCGTCTGGACGTGTCCAAGGCTGTGCCCTGGCTCCAGGAAGGCCAGCATCAGGCCATGTCCCCTATGGTCCTCAGCTGACGGCCGAGACGCACCATCCACCCAACGTTAGGGAGGACCCATGACATGCCAGGCTCAGGGGAGAAAGCAAAACCAGCCCCACTGGTCAGGACAGAGGCAGCCAGGCCCCGAGCGGGCTGAGCAGGACAGGGGGGAGGAGCAGAAGGGCCACCTGGCCAGGGTTCCTGGGACCGGACACAGGACAGCTCTGGTGTGGGAACTGCAGTCCCTCCCTTCTACCAGGACTCGGAGCCAAGACAGGCCTCCCGAGGGCTCTAGCAGGACTGCCATGGTTTCCTACAGGGAACTGACCCAGAGAGGAAGCAGGGGTGGGGCCTGAGAGGCCGGGGGCTAAGGAGTCATGCCCATTGCACAGGTGAAGGCAACGAGGCACACAGACGTCCCTCAAGTCCGGTCGCACTGCTGCAGGGACAGGTCATGCTGCCTCAGGACTCTGCTCCATGAGGACGCGTGTCCCGCTACCATAACTGTGGCTGCCCTGCATCCCACATTTCCCCCAGCTGCGCATCCTCACCGACACCTGGGCGCTCCGCCTGGCCACCTGCTTGCCCGAATGTTCCGCACAGTTACCTTCGTGCTGAGCTGCTGGTTCTCCTTCTCCAGCTCCCCGCACTTGAGGCTGCTCTCCTCCAGGGCCAGGGAGGCGTCCCGCAGCCCCTGGATGGTGCTCTGAAGGCTCTGGTTCTCCTTCTCCAGCTTCAGGATGCGGCTGGAGGCGCATTCGTTCAGCTCAAACACGAACGACTTCCTGGAGGCTGAAGAGCAAAGTCAGGTCAGGGCCATCACCCCGAGCCCTAGGTCTGAGGGGCCTGGAGTGGTCGGCTGGGTGCCCTCCGTTGTCCACAGGGTGCTGGTGCTGTCGGCACCTGAGGGCTCCTCAGGCGGTTACAGCCCCTCTGCAGAGCTAAGAAGAAAGAAGGTGACGGTGGAGAGGCCAATGCAAAACCTCAAGACAGTGGAACTGCTGGAACCACTTTTTACCAAGTTCTAACCTGGCCATCAAGTCAGGGATTTCAGAGACTAACAGAGATGGCAAAGAGATGGCGTTTTCTGTGCCAGCCCTCAGAGTGGTGGGGGTCTGGGTGGCTCAGCTGAGGGTGTGTGTGGGGGGGTGATAATTGACCAGTGTGTCTGCAGGTGGTAGAGGCTCTGGGGCAAGTACGCCCAGTACTTACCATCCCTGGGCAGGGCCTTCGGACAGAGATTTCATTTTGTGCTTTCACAATTGCATTGAGAAAGAATGAGACGGTATATCTAAATTGCTTGAGAAAGTCTAAGCGAGATCAACATAAGGTAAAGACAGAAGAAGGCAGATTTCCTCCTTTGCTTTTAAACAGCTTGAACGCAGAACAGAAAAGGGAGCACAGACCGGAGAAGAACCGGAGTTCTCGGCCCCTTCCTGCCACAAGCAGGTGCGTGACTTCAGGTAAATGAACGTATGAGGGGTCAGGGTGCCCCCTCACCTGTCCCTCCAGGGCCACATCCTCACCCGGGAGCCTATCACACTGCACTGCTCCTAGGGCTGCACCCCACCTGCTTCCTGTTCACCCCCTCGGGGCTGGAAGGACCTAGAGGGGACGCTGGTTGTCACCGCAGCACCTCAAGCTGGACGTTCCCATCGCCCACCAAGGACAGCAGCACAGACCCAAGAAGCCAGAACAGACTGAAGACCCGAAGCAGCAGGCAGCTCAGCAGTGGAGCAAATGAACCTTCGTGGCCCAACTCCAGCTCAGCGCACCCCAAAGACAAACACGCCTGCTGTCAACACACGGAAACATGCCAAGGACTTCATCCTGACAAGGCCACCAACGACACTAACAGCTGAAAACTCCACTAAGTCACCACCTGTGCTCGTTCAGATGGCACCTTCGCAGCATTCGCTTTAAAAGTAACATTTTTAAGTGTATGGTTCTGTGGCATTAGATGCATTCCCACTGTCCTGCAACTATCACACCGCCCACCCCAGACTTGTTCATTACCTCACACTGAAGCTCTGTATCATGGAAAATAATTGTGAAGGATCTCCAAGTGCAGCCGTGGAGCTGATGACCAGCCTCATTTCCTCAGAGGCTCTCGAGATGACACCACAGTTTATTGGGAAAACAACCAATGGTTCTCCACTGGGTGCTGCACTCACGAGCACCCCCAGAACCAGAGCAATGGGGATCTTTTCATTCAACAAGGGCGATGAGGACAGCCATCCTTTGTTGGTGCCCCGGGGGCCAGGCCCAGCGTGAGGCTTCACCGTCTCCTCTCACGAGACACGCATAGCAATCCTGGGAGGCAGCTTCATTACCCCCATTTTGCAGATAAGAAAACGGAGGTTTAAAAGAGGTCACCTGGCTAACAGGTGGAGGAGCCAGGACTTGAAGCCAAGCCTTTCTGACTCAAGAAGCCACCACACCATCCATGCAAAAGTCCATTCACGCTTTGTTCATGAGCTGCCAGCTAAGCAGCAGGAGTGGGAACACCAAGAAGTAGTCACGGGCACTGACCTGAAAGGGCTCACACACTACACAGAGGGCCTGGGTCAGGGAGGCTTCCCAACCCACCAGCCTCCCTGGTCTCTAACAGAAACATTAGGTCTGAGAGGTCCCTGCCAGCCGGCACCACTCCTGCGTTCCACCAGGGGGCAGTGTCCTCCCCATGAACCTGAGCTCCCAGAGCAGAGATCCCTGTTGTGCCCACCCTTGGTCCCAGGAGTGCTGAGACTCCAAACCACAGAGAGAACCGACTCCTCACACAGATTCATAGTTCAATGAACTGATTTTAGGTTTGGACCTGATGGGGACCCTTGAAGAGAAGGACTATCCAGCTGCTCTCAACAGCCTCTCCATGATGCTTAGGAATGTTGATCAGAATTGGAAAAGCAGCACCTCCCCCACCCCCCAGACCAGCCCAAGGCCCTCCTGCGCGCTGCAGAGATCTAAGCGCACCTTCGCCTGCACCCTCAGGTGCACATGTGATGTTGTTGAGCACAGGGACTGGCTACTTGTTTGCCGGGTGCACTGCCTGCCCCACCCACCTTTCCCTGGCCAGCCCCACACCTCCTCTGGGGGCTGCGAGGGGGCACACACAAGAGAGAGGGGAAGAGGCCTGGCTCCCCTGAGAAGCAGACACTTAGCAGGCCCTGCCCAGGGAGACAGAGAACAGACTGCACCCATCTGCCCGATGATGACATGAACGGAGGAAATCAGCCCAGGCCTGTTATAATGCAGGTTAGTGACCACTGGGGGAGGCTCCTGCATCCAGAGCTTTCAATCCCCCACGGACAGATCTAAGACATCCTCTGGGTGTCAGCATGCTGTCATCTGGAAGCTCCTGGGACTGTCCACATGGGAGCTGAGAAATCTGGCAACACTTTGTAGTTCATGTCCTGACTTCAAGGCTGCCAGACCCTTCACGTTCTCGTTGGGGAGAATTTCAATGAAACAGTTCCAAATGGCCCTTGAATAAAATCCTATTCACTTGGGGTAGGATGGGCTGACACATGAGATTCAGAGCCAAGGGCTCAGCTCCCTGGGTGAGGGAGAAGCCGCAGCCAGGCTGGCTCCCAGGCCCCAGGGGCTCTGCCTACCGTCTGACAGGTCTGCATTCTTGGACAGCTGCTCCAGTTCCCAGCCCAGGTGGGCGGACTCGTTCATGCTCTGCTTCTGTGCAATCTCGAGGACCATGTTCTCCTCCAGCAGCTCCTCAATGCGCTTCTTGTCTGTGTCCCGGTCCTAGTGCAAGAAGGGGGGAGCGGTGAGGATGCCCCCATGCCCCTCTGGACAGGCTGCCCCGTGCATCCACCCTCATTCCCCCAGGATGAAGGCCCTCCATGCACCTGCTCACTTCCAAAAGCACAGCTGCACAGAAGTGACTCCAACACAGGGCCCAGCTGGGAGACCTACAGCCACTAAAAGACTTGCTGACCCAGTGACCTAGGTCAGTGGTCGGCAAACTGCGGTTCGCGAGCCACATGCGGCTCTTTGGCCCCTTGAGTGTGGCTCTTCCACAAAATACCGACTTCTGCGCATGGGGCCACAAAGTTTCAATTGCACTGTACATGCGCGCCCTCACGTGGTATTTTGTGGAAGAGCCACACTCAAGGGGCCAAAGAGCCGCATGTGGCTCGCGAGTCGCAGTTTGCTGACCACGGGCCTAGGTGATGAAGACGCCCGACGTCTCTGAGTGGTGTCTAAACAAAGTGGCGTACAGCACAGGGCTTTAAAGCAAGTGATATGATAGCGGGCAGCTCTGCGGCCCCTTAGCAGGCCTAATATGTCTCGGAAAGACTGCAGGAACTCCCAAATCACAGCTCCATCCACACCACAAATGCCCTTTTTTGCAAAAGACGCCCATATACAACCATCCTTACAGAAAAGCAACACAACAGTCAGGGCCTCTCTCTTTTGAGGGCCTCAAGTGGTGTCCACTCAGGCTGGTGAGCTTTGCAAGCAACTCTCCGCAGTGAGCGGGTCACTGCGTCGGCAGCAGCACCTACCCGGGAGCAGGAAGTCAGAGCAGGGCACAACATGCACCTGAAATTGCCCCGATCTGTCGTTCACATGCTGACAACAACTTGTCATACCAATTCCAGGTCGTGCAGCTTCGATTTCAGCTGCAGGTTCTCCTTCTCCAGCTCGTACAGTTTATCGACCCGGGCCCGAGCCGCCGTCAGCTGCTCCTCCAGAATGGACTTGGTGTCAATCAAAGTGAAGTTATCTTCTCTCAGCTCCTGGCCAGCAAACACACACATGAGAACCATCAGACCCAGGCCCCCGGGTCCCGAGGACCGCGTTCTTCAGGCACCTGGACCCAAACCTGCACCTCAGGGTGACGTGCTGCCGCGGACGTTCTGTCTCCGCTTGTGAGCACCTGCCCCTTCTCCATTAGGCCAGGCCCGATGCACGTTCTCTATGGAAAAACTCTCGGAATCGAGACACTGTCTAAATTTGGGAAGGGAACACCTCTTCAGCGTCTGCTTCCTGCCAGCCCTGGTGTTGGAGTGTCTGACATGTACAGCCTCGTCTACTGGACAAGTGCGCCTGCTGACAGGTATGGGACTTCGCTCAACAAGGAAGGGGTGGGGCTAAGAGTCTGTCCCATATTCCAGGGCCGAGTCCAGGCCCCTCAATTCAATAGCCATTCCTCTGATCTGGGTCCTGGAAATAAATGGCTCTTCGGGTGAGCTATTGTTCAATACCCAGTTCCTATTTGAACATTTCACTCACGTCCTCTTAGAAAAACAACAGCTCTCGGCCGTTTCCTGGAAATGAGGGCTAAGGCACAACAAACAATACTATGGGCCTCTGGGTGTCAGGCACATGCTGGGTGTGGGACGCCATGGCTGGTCCCTCGCAGGCCCCCTCATGGGAGGAGTCTGCTGGACTTACTCCTGTCCCAGGGCCCAGCACACACGGGGGAGCCGTTCAGCTCTTTCCCCTCATCTCTGCTCCTGCCCCAGGAGCCTCCCAGAATCACTCGGTGTCTTAGGGAGCTGAGTCTCCCCCAGGTGCCTTCACAGTCTGGGAACACACATACACGGGATGTGACCGTTTCTCTCGGTGGGCAGTTTTCCAAGGCTGGCTCCACTCATGGGTTCTAACGACTGGGAGTGGGCGGTAGCTGCTGCGTTTCCATCTCGTGTTCATTTTTCCCACAGGGCCCAGAACCCAAGATTCTTGTAGAAGGGAAGCCGTGGACCTCCCATCAGTGGACACAGTTCTGATCAAAGCCTGGCAGCGGGAAGGGTTTGCTCACAGACTCTGGAGTCACCTGGGCACCGTCTCTCTGCCTATCCCCGGCCCTGCACCAGGTGCCCTCTGCCCTTGCACATTCACTCTTCACAGCAGCCCCGAGGGGGAGGCAGGCACAGTCCCTTCCTACACACGAAGAGGCTGTTGCCGTGGGTCAATTAAGGAATGAGCCCCAAGCCATAAAGCCAGTGAGCGGGTGAAGCTGGGGCTTGAACTCAGCTGGAGAACTCCAGACCTGTGTTCTCTTACAGAGCCCCCCCCCGGGGGGGGGGGGTTGGGGGGGACGGGAGAGGGAGAGGAAGAGGCTCAGACTATTATCAACGATGTGAGCTGGAGCCCATGGAGGGGCACAAGCAGGAAGGAGGCCCGGCTCTCCCTCTTTGGCCGCGGCCCCAGCATTCTCACCTTGTGTTCCAGCCAGTCTACCCACCAGTACTCACCAGTGTCACCACACGCTCAGGCCCTGAGCTCCCAGAGCACAGCCTGCTCCTTCAGCCTTACAACCAACTCCTACTCGGCCTTCAGAACCCAGCTGGGGTTGCCCCCTCTGAGAAGTGCTTGCAGCTCCACTCTGTCCCACCCGGCCAGTCAGATGCTCGGGCTCCCCCAGTGCCCACTCTGAGGCAACACTGAGCTGGCCTGTCCCCCTCCTGTAGGCTAGTCCCGCAGGCCAGGACTATTCCCGTTCTGTTCTCGTGGGCCTCCCAGAAGTGTTCAGTGACACTTGTCAGCTGAGTCACGCCATGACGGGGAATCAGAGGTGGCAAGTGAGTTGGGCCCTGCAAGGCTTGGAGACAAGCAGGGATGGACAAGTGTCCAGAAGCAGAATACAGCGTGGGACAAAGTGATTTACAGCTACTATTCAAATATGTTTCCATTTTCTGGTGGCATCAACCTTCGCCGTATATTAGGCGTCAGAAATATCTAAACTTGCTTTGCACACCCCGCCACCTCAGAAGTAAGAGACCAGACCGCAAGAAGCCGTGCCAGGGTCCTAGAGCTGGCAAAGGGCTTGGCCTGGACGAGGGAGGAGCCACACCTCTGCAGCTGCCCAAGCCAGCCTGCCCGCCCCCCCCCCCCCCGGGCCTGACCCCAACTGAACCGGAGGCTATTTAGAGGCTAGACGCAGCCCAGCGAACAGCTGAGGGGCCACGTTGAGGACGTCACAGGCCAGGCCTGACGGCTGGTCCCCCAGTGGAGGGGAACGGTCCTCGGCCATCTGACCCGCTGCCCATCGCACCCGAAGCGTCACCATTTGGAAGGAGACAATATCTCGTGACTTCTCCCCGTCCTTCTCCCAGATTTCAAGTGTTTTCATTGCTGGGAGATGGTGTGTACTTGTGTGGTGACTACCAAGTGCCCTGTGTGCGCCAGGCCCCAGGCACGCAGTCGCTGAAGACCCTGTCCCTCCCCTCGGGGGCTCGAGGTGCACACAGGAAACCTGGCCGAGCAGGGCTGACCGGGGCCTGCGCACAGTCTGCGGGGCTGCTGGAGCCGCCGCGGTCTAAGGACGTGAGTGCAGCACCGTCCTCACGGCTCCCTGGGCCCTGGCACATGGGCCCCGAGAACAGTGTGACTCACCCTCTACCCTGGCCTGGGCTCCACGAACCACACGCTTTCTCTTGTAACTCATTAAACTAATGCAAAATTTAAGGCATGACTAATTTTTTCTTTTGTTTTTGTTGTTGCTATTCCTCACCCGAGGATATTTTTCCATTGATTTTTTTATTTAAGGAAAGTGGAAGAGAGAGGGAAAGACAGAAACATTGATGTGAGAGGAACACATCGATTGGTTGCCTCCTGAAGACCAGGGCCCGGGCTGGGGAGGAGCCTGCAACGGGGGTACGTGTCCTTGACCGAATCGAACCCAGGACCCTTTGGTCCGCAGGCCGATGCTCTATCCACTGAGCCAAACCGGCCAGGCCTAAGGCATTACTAATTGGACAGCAAAATGATTAATCGTTATGAAAAACATTGCCATATCATCCAGAGGCATGGAAGCTGAGAACACGGAAAAGGAGTTCCCGTGCGAAACCCTCCAGAAGCCTGGAAGCTCCCGGCACAGGGCTCGGGCCACATAGGCCTTCGGTCACCGTGTCTGCGTGACTGAGCCAGGCAGCCTGCAAGGGCCCCGAAACGCACCCCCATCCACGGGGCTGTATCAGAGTGAGATGTGGGGGCTGCATCCGGTCCCGGTGTGCAGGAGGGCTGCGGAGGCAGCGGTCTGGGGGAGCTTGTACATGACTGTCTGGGACCCTCCCACCTGTGCCACTTCCGGTGAGTGAGTGTGCCGTGTACCAGGACCTGTCTGCTGCAGATTGGTGCCTCTCATCACCAGCAGGGCCAGCGGACCATTCCCAGGACAAAGCAGAGAGCGGCCTCCCACCCCCACCCGCCCGGCCAGGCTGCCTTGACACAGCACCCAGGGCGCCTTCTCCACAGGGGGGTGGGGGCGAGTGTGTCACCAACATTCCTGGGGAAAGACCCACCCTGAGTGGGTCGTAGGTACAAACAGCCATCTCCAACCTGCCGCCACGTGGCCCAGGGACCTCAGGGCCCGTCCGCGGCAGGAGAGCACGTTGAGGTCCCCGGCCAAACAGCCTGTCCCACGCACACCTGCCGGCCACCAGCTGGGCAGGGAGGGGAGCCTGTGACCCCAGACTGTGCTCAGCCCCCTCACAGGCTTCCCGGCCGGCAATGGGGATGATTTCTTACCATCCAACAGGCCCCCAGGATGAGCTGACACCCTGATTTCACCCAGCTCCCTCAAACTGCCTCTGACCCCTGGGATCTGCGAAGGGGGCAAAATTCCCAAACCCTCGGAAGAGGGGTCCGAACCCACTGTGGACCTGAAGCAGTCGGGGTGAGTGGCCAAAGCACCAGAATCCCTGCCTCAGCCCTGACACCCTCCCCTGAATGGACCCATAACCTCGGGATCCGAGGAGGCTGTGCCACTGAGAGCTTAATATGGGACTTGCCCAGATAC
>NW_005871511.1:72481-76193 GCF_000147115.1 Myotis lucifugus
GGGAAAGACAGAAACATTGATGTGAGAGGAACACATCGATTGGTTGCCTCCTGAAGACCAGGGCCCGGGCTGGGGAGGAGCCTGCAACGGGGGTACGTGTCCTTGACCGAATCGAACCCAGGACCCTTTGGTCCGCAGGCCGATGCTCTATCCACTGAGCCAAACCGACCAGGCCTAAGGCATTACTAATTGGACAGCAAAATGATTAATCATTGTGAAAAACATTGCCGTATCATCCAGAGGCATGGAAGCTGAGAACACGGAAAAGGAGTTCCCGTGTGAAACCTTCCATAAGCCCGGAAGCTCCCGGCGCAGGGCTCGGGCCACACAGGCCTTCGGTCACCGTGTCTGTGTGACTGAGCAAGGCAGCCTGCACGGGCCCCGAAACGCACCCCCATCCACGGGGCAGTTCCAGGGTGAGGTGTGGGGGCTGCATCTGGTCCCCGGTGCGCAGGAGGGCTGCAGAGGCAGCGGTCTGGGCGAGCCTGTACATGACTGTCTGGGACCCTCCCACCTGTGCCACTTCCGGTGAGTGAGTGTGCCGTGTCCCGGAACCTGTGCTGCAGATTAATGCCTCTCATCACCAGCAGGGCCAGCGGACCATTCCCAGGACAAAGCTGAGAGCGGCCTCCCACCCCCACCCTGCCCGGGCAACTATCTCTGTTTTATAGATGACGGAACAGTTCTGGCAAGATTTAGCCACAGAAATTACAAGAGTCTTAATAATAATAATAATAATAATAAAAAGATTTGTGAATAGAAAGGTCATCACTGTGGAATGAAGTAAGAGAAGGAAAAATCCTAAAAGAATCAGGGCCCTTCAACCATATTCCCAACCCTATTCCTGCCACTCACAGAGGGAGGCCCAGGGGTCGTGCAGACAGGCCTGGTGCAAGGGCAGCTGGGGAGGCATCGCGGCTCCTCCCCCTCCTCCAGGACAGAAGCTCACCTCCATGCGGGCCTTGTAGAAGTCCGAGTCCTTCAGCTTCTCCCTGAAGCGCATCAGCTCCATCTCCAGCCTCTCCACGCGGCTCCCCTTCTCCCTCAGGGAGTCCAGCTCGTCGAGGTAGGCGCGAGCAGACCGGGCGCTGGCAGCCAGCTGGATGTTCTGGGAGGTGGGCAAAGGCAGGGGACCTGGCTCAGGGCTGGGGAGAAAGGGGCCAAGTCCCTGCAGCCCCAGGAGAAGCCAGGTCCTGGCGGCCGAGCGGCTCCATGTGCAGGCCCCTGCGGGGGCCCCACACGCCGTCACTGAAACATGTCATCCCCACAGCAACTCTCAGGACAACTGGCTCTCAGGCAGCGTTGCTCTGAGCGGGAAGGAAACAGGCCTTTGTTGGAAGGTCCCGCGGTTACATTCCTGGACCTCGGGCCATGGTTACTGGGCGTCCTAGCCCCTCGCCCCCTCCGCACACAACAGGCTTTCCACTCACCTCCTGCTTGACTTTCTGCAGCTCCAGCACCAGCTGATCCACCTCATGCCTGGTGTCCGCCAGCTGCTCTGTCTTCTCCTCCCTGGGGTGATGGGAGGACGTGGTGAGGGCTTCCTCGGAAGCACCCGGAAAGCCCATCACCCTGGGAGACCACAGCGGGAAAGGAAAGGGGACCTGGCTTCTGGGCGTGAGGAGGGAGTCTCATGTGGGGCTTGCGAATCGCTCCCAACTCCAATGTCATTCTTAAGTTTTCAATGCCTGCTCTCAGACTACACCCGCCAGACAGCGAGCTTTCCTCTGAGGGTGCGGGACAGGGAAGGAGACCCCAGGAGCCACTGCGCCCCTCCACAGCCAGGCAGGCGGCGAGGCCCACTGGCGGGCAGGTGAAGGCGGGCATCTCCCGAGATGACGGGCAAGGTGACATCACAGCTGCAGGAAAGGGAACAGGCTCGCCATGCGGGGCAGACACATCCTCCCTCCAGCCAAGACTTCAGGGCGCTAGTCAGAGCTCCCCCGTTTGCTGCATTGCATGGCAGTGAACCAGGCGTTAGAAATGTGCTGGTGACACACGGCCAAGAGCAGAGAGAACAGGTCACTGGGGGACTCACAGCTCCTGCCGGACGCGGCGCAGCCTGGCCTTGGTGTCCGCCAGCTCCACGGCCAGGTGCTGCTTGTCCTCACTGGAGAGGCTGCTGGTGGGGCTGGGTGTGGACTCGGCGCTGGAGGACTTGAGGGGGCTGGGCGGCTGCTGCGCCTGGAGGTAGTCCCGCTCCTGAGTCAGGTCCACGATCAGCTACGGCGGGCAGAGAGGGCTCTCACTGGCGTGCTCCTGT
This sequence comes from Myotis lucifugus, assembly GCF_000147115.1. Taxonomy (NCBI): domain Eukaryota; kingdom Metazoa; phylum Chordata; class Mammalia; order Chiroptera; family Vespertilionidae; genus Myotis; species Myotis lucifugus. The sequence continues at coordinate 74,745 of NW_005871511.1, forward strand.
GCCTGGCACAGTGCCCGCCCTAGAACTCGGTGAAAAGGACCAGAACATGGAAGCAAAAGAGATGTCAGTCGATACTGCAAGACCAGGAGGGAAGCAGGAGGAAGGTGGCGTACGTTTTTAAAAAGCGAGGGTATGTTTAGTGAGACAGAAAGGGGCGTGTGAATGGAGCAGGGCCCCCACCCCAACGTCGATCCTCACACAGGTGTCTCGGAGGTGACTGTGCCCACGTCCTGCCCCCATGGAAACTGGACCATGAGAGAAAGAGAGGCTTGAGAGGAAGAGTCAGGAGGAGGAGCGTGGCCTGTAACTCGGCCCCGGGCCCAAGCCCCTCCCTGACCTGCCCCCCGGGCTGCTGGGCCACCAGCCGCAAACCCACCTCCCTGCACTCGTCTCGATCGTCTATGAGCCTCCTGAGGTGAAACACCATGTTCCGCGAGAGGGCCTCCAGCTCCTCCAGGGCCACGTCCGGGACCTCCAGCCACTGCAGGTCAAACACGTTCTCCTGGTTGTGGGTCACCTGAGGGCACACACGGGTCCGGGGCTGCAGAGGCCGGGCAGGGAGCAGCTGCGGGGGTCCCCGAGAGCACCCTCCTCCCCAGGCCCAGCCTTGGGGGCCCAGGTGACTCCGCCACAGCTGACCCATCTCACTGACATTAACCCTCAGCCACGAAATTTCCGTGGCAGGCGGGCGGGCGGGGGGCTCCTTAGCAAGTGCAGCCACTCTCTGCCACCGAGTTCTTCACGCACACAAACCACTGCGTGGCCACTAGTTCAGGGCGGACGCTGACTGTAATACCAGAAGCGCCCCCTACAGTCCAGTCGCTCCCCAAACTGTCCTCTGAGGTTTTCAGTCGAGCACCATCCATCACACAAAGGAGGGAGGCCTTGGGAGAGGGAGTGGGCGGGTGAGGAGAGGAACAGCGCCTTACTCCTTAGAATCTAATGTGAAGATGGCAAAATAATAAAACACTTATGTCCGAATGTTGGGTACGTAACAATCTTGTTATTTTTCGGGGAAATATTTCATAATAATTCCCAGGTAAGCCTGTATCTCATCCCCGCAGGCCGCACAGGCCCACCTGGCTGTCCCCTTTCCGCCAGTCCTCGCCCGGCAGCCTCTCCACCGACTGCCCGCCTGCCCTTCTCTCCCTGACCCCCCAGACCAGCCGGAGGCGGCAGAAGGTCTGTTTCCGGTCCCCGTCTTGTCAGTGTGGGAAGATGAGTATTAGTGCACTCGGGCCTCAAAAGGGGAAAACAAACGGGAATCTGCTCAGTGAGGTGCACCAAAAAAGTTCTTCCATTTTCCAGAGAAGTAAATGGAGGCAGAAAATAACTTAAAAGACAAACTAACAACAACAAAAAACACCCCACAAGAAAACAGGGCCTTTCGCATTCTCAAATGAAACCTCTCAAAGGGAAAAGTCGGGTTCGGCAGAATCTCGGAGGATC
>NW_005871511.1:76415-85796 GCF_000147115.1 Myotis lucifugus
CATGGGCCTCCTGTGGGCCGGGCCCCTGAGTGTTTTCGGAAGCCCAGTCCCCACAGCCAGCCCTGAACGTGTAATCACTCGGGACTCCACTGGCTGCATCCCACCCCCCTTTCTTTGTAAATATCCTACTGGCTGAGCAGGGAAGGTGGCGAGCGGCAAAGACCTGGTCCCCAGACACACACATTTTCAAAACACGTGGACACACAAGGAAAATTAAAAGGCAGAACGGTTCTCAGGCTAACAGGTGGCCACTCACCGTCACGAATGGCTAAGTGCATTTACGACGATGCTCATTTCCCCTCTACTGCGACAAGCCGCTCCCACCTCCGGCTCCAGCGCTGACTCAGAGCCCATCACCCCATGGTGCCTGGGGGCTGGGGTCCCATCAGCCCAGCCGGTCCCCGGTGCCGGCCTGGGGAGCTGTGTGCAGCTGCCCCTGCCAGTCACACACCTGCTCCTATGTGCTCCTGCTCATGTCTTTTTCATGCCTTCATCTCATCTGTCCAATGAGACTGAAGGCTGAACCACTTCTCCTAAGATAATTAAAACATACAGTATAGGCTTCTTCTGGAGGGAGGCGGGGAGGATGTCAGGGAAATACACTCCCAGGTCGGTGCTGCCCCACAGGCCCGGTTTCCAGGGAAACCACTTCTGATGTGACCACCTCCGCCTAGCTCCATGGCGGAGGGACTGTCCTCGGTGCAGAGCCCTCCGACCCCACGCCAGGGGCCCAGTCGACAGCGACAGCCCTTCTAGGACTTGGTGGTTTCTCCCTTCCCAAGGGGTGGCCGCCTGTTTCTCTGCCATGTCACTGACAGAAACAGAGAACCTTTCTCCCTGATGATCAACCGTGTGAGGCAGGGCAACATTTGCCAGAATATATTTTCAGGGCCTGTAAATCACGTTCTGAGTCCAAACCACTTGACAGCACTTAAAAATAGTCTGAGTCCATATTAGGCAAGAAGAGGAGGCAAAAGAAGACTTGATTGAGGTATTTTTTTTTAAAAATTTTCAAATTTTTACCCCCATTTTCTTTTAGCTTGCTGATGACTACCTTTCCAAACAGGTTCAATATTTCTGTGGTATCTGAAACCTAAAATCAGTAAAATCGCTAATGGGTGATGTCGTCTTTCAACGTTTCCTGGGTGGAGAGAGCCTGCCTCCTGGCTGACACGGGAGTGGGGGTCCACAGCCGAGCCCCACAAAGCCAGCCACACACCTACCTCCTGGATATGGGCCACGATCCCGGCCTGGGTCTCGATGTCCAGCTGTTTGATTCTGTCGATAAACTCCTCTTTCCTCTCGCACTGCGGGGAAACGCGTGTTATGGAAGCATTCTGCGAGTGAGGCAACCTGAGCCCACCACAGCCACAGAAAGGTTCCAAGCGACCTGCCCACCAGCCCCTGGCTCCCTCCTTTGTAACCAAGAATTTGTCTTCCCCACCGCCCCTTAGACCAGGGGTGGGCAAACTTTTTGACTCGAGGGCCACAATGGGTTCTTAAACTGGACCGGAGGGCCGGAACAAAAGCATGGATGGAGTGTTTGTGTGAACTAATATAAATTCAAAGTAAACATCATTACATAAAAGGTACGGTCTTTTTTTTTTTTTCTTTTTTTTTGTTTTATTCATTTCAAATGGGCCGGATCCGGCCCAAGGGCCGTAGTTTGCCCACGGCTGCCTTAGACTGAGGTTTCTCTAGATCACAAGTTGCTCCGATCACCTACATCAGAGTCACCTGGGGTGCTTGTTCTTAAAAAGCCCCATCCGGCTGAAGACAGGGGGGATGAAACACAGCAATCTGCACGTTAACCAAGCTCCAGTGATTCTTAAACCAGGAAAGATCAAGAACCCCTGGTTTCAGCCAGATGGCGACAAACGTTGTCTTCAAAGGGCTGGATGGTGAAAACATCTCAGAGTCGGCGGGCCACGTAGTCTCTGCCCTGCCTGGTGCTGTGCTGCTGTGCGAGCAGCCGGAGACAGTACAGGAAGGAACCAGTGGGGCTGTTCCCTCGAACGTTTATTTCCCGAGAATGGCGGGTCAGATGCGGCCCCAGGCTGTGTGTGGCTGCTGCTCTCTGCTCTAGGTGTCCCTATACTGGGGACGATTTGCTGAGGCACCCTGGGCTGAGGGATCTCCACCTGCTTCTTGCCGAAGGTGTCCTGGTATAGAATCGGCTGCCACCTACTGAGTGTTCCCTTCTCTCGAGAAGCTGGGACGTGTCAGCTTCCCTCCTACCTCACTCACTAAGGGGGAGTCATCCCCACAAACCCACACACAAGACGGCTAAGGCCAGGCCCCCTCCACCCTTGCCCACGCCATACCTGGACGGCACAGCCCAGCACCAGCAACAGCACCTTCTTAATTTCCTCCATACTCTTCCCTAAATCAAAAGAGCAACAGATTTAATTAGACTCATCTGTTCACAGTATCTCACCAGTGACATACCAGTGTGCTGTAGAAAAGCTAAAAACAAAAATCGTTTCTCTACCCAGTGATTTCGACCTGGGTGTACGCACGCCATCTGTTTTCTACATATGGGCTTGTATATTATTTAAGCCAAATGGGAATTCTGTACATAACTATTTGTGGTCCTTTTCCACTCAGATATATCGTAAGTATCTTCCTTCCCATGATGCTCCACGAACTTCAACATCAGCATCTCGTCTTAGTGTGTGTGGGAAGCAAAGCCCAATGGTAGAGAGGCGTCAGCGCAGGAAACACTGCGTCGGCTCGAAGATGAGGCTGCATACAACGCTCCCTTTTCCTCGTGTAACGTTTCAGATTGACAAGCCCCCGGATTCACCCCCAGCTTCACGTTATCAACATCCTGCACAACTATCCCACGCCTCACCTCCCCGTAATTCAGTATCGATGTTCGGCTGAAGCATTCCAAAGAAAACCCCGACAACATGTACGTGTCACTTGTGATGGTCTCATACTTCCTGCGTACAAAGGCCACAAACTCACTCCACCAATCCCCTCCCAGAGGCTCCGTTTCTCAGTGCTTTAATCTAAGCCAGTGGTTCTCAACCTTGGCTGCACATTAGAATCACCTGGGAATCTTTTTAAAATCCTGATTTCTGGGCCTCATCCTCCAGAAATTTCTGTTTCTTTGTTACTAATGTTGTGGCCCCACCCCATAACAAAGAAACAGAATTTCCGGAAGATGAGGCCCAGAAATCAGGATTTTAAAAAGATTCCCAGGAGATTCTAATGTGCAGCCAAGGTTGAAAACCACTGGTCTAAGTGATGCTAAACAACACCTTAGTGGCCAGTGTTTTTAGAATAGAGGAGAGCGGACACAGAAGGCAGAGTTCATACAGGAAATCTTTATGAATTCTGTTCACAGCAGAGGAAGACAGCATTGACAGTGGGAACAAGCATTGCACAGGCTCACTGCTGATAGCAAGAGCATAAAAAAGGAGGAGACCAGAAACCCTGCATGCACACCACACCCACACATACACGAGCTCAAAGTTACAGTCTGAGGCTGCTCAGTGAAAGAGCAAAGGGTTCCGCTCCCTTGGCACCCTGCAGTTACACACAGCGACAACCATGAGCCATTCACTCACTCATTCATTCATTCATTCGCACCCAGCGGGCATCAAGGCAAACCTAAATCTGATCCAGGGCACCATTAGAAAAATATGGACTTCCTGTTTGCTGAGTTTTATAACAGAGGAAGGAAAACGATTTTCTAGGTGGAGAGTTAATTTTAGAAAAATCTTCATTCCGGGGGAGCAGCGCTGTGCTTGTTCTCACCAGGCTGAGTGAATAAAAACGTGCTGATCACAAGTGCATCCTGTGATTTTCGTCCCTACACGGGTTCCTATGAAACATATAAAAAAAGAGAGAAAGAGAGAGCAGCACAAGTTCCCTCATTTCTCATGGGAGGCTGACACCCCATTTCTCACAGAATTTCAGGAATAGGAAGAACTGCTATTTTCATCAATCTACCAGATTGTGGGTTTTGAATAGTTTCAAAACATACATACGACTCTCTCCTGGGTCCCTGCCAATGAGATTGGCTCAGTGACACAGTTAAGCAGTCGAAGAAGAAACAAACCTACACACAGCTCCCTTCCAGGCACCCATGTGCTCTGGCCGCTGGGAGCTTTGTCGTAATCAACACAGTCCTCTGCGCTCAGACCAAGAAAATCAACAATGAACAAAATCTGAAAAATGTCGAGGGAACCTGGAAGGAGGACAGGAGTCTGCAGTGAGAGTCAGGCAAGGCTTCTTAAAGGAAATGGCCTCTGAGACCCAAAGTGAAGAGGAGAGGTTAGGAGGTAGGTGAGCGAGAGCGTGCCAGGCACAGGAACAGCCCATGCAAAGGCCCAGAGGTAAGAGAACATGGTGTTTGTCCAATTATAAATGCTCTGTGGCCCTAACCGGTTTGGCTCAGTGGATAGAGCATCTAAAGGGTCCCAGGTTCGATTCTGGTCAAGGGCATGTACCTTGGTGGCGGGCACAACCCCAGTAGGGAGTGTGCAGGAGGCAGCTGATCGATGTTCCTCTCTCATCGATGTTTCTAACTCTCTATCCCTCTCCCTTCCTCTCTGTAAAAAATCAATAAAGTATGTTAAATAAATAAGTGCTCTGTGGTTAAGCTTGCTTACTAGAGTTGGTTTTTAGAGAAATGGGGGGCAGGGTATGAAGCAACGTGGATTTCGGTGCTGAATGAGTCACAGTGGGTGGGGGAAGGTTAGGCAACATCAGGCACCCTCCACATCATCTACCCACAACCTCACAACGCGGGGAATCCCACGACTGCCTGAGCTACCGGCTGAATCTAAGAAAAACCTTCCTTCCTCTACTACCTGCTTCCTGGAGTGTTGACGCAGAGAAACTCACCCCGTCTTTCTTAGCAGAAATGGAATTCACTTATGCTGATCTAAGCTGCACACAGGCTACAGATGTCTGCAGCATTCAGCTCCCACAGAAGGGAAACCACCTGTTAGCACGCGTGCTGTGCTGCAAGGCGGACAATTAAGCCACACCAACCTGTAAAGCAGTGGTTCTCAACCTTCTGGCCCTTTAAATACAGTTCCTCATGTTGTGACCCAACCATAAAATGATTTTCGTTGTTACTTCATAACTGTCATGTTGCTACTGCTATGAATCGTAATGTCAATATCTGATAGGCAGGATGGTCTTAGGCGACCCCTGTGAAAGGGTCGTTCGACCGCCAAAGGGGTCGAGACCCACAGGTTGAGAACCGCTGCTCTAAAACGTGCAGGTTGGGTCAGATCAGCGCTGGACAATTCCCCGACTTCCTCATCTCCAGTCCGTGGCAGACATGGCCAATCACACCGCTTTCTTACTGAGCCCGGCCTGAGGCCTCTGGGTCCTTCTGAACACAGCACTCTCGGCCACTGCCAATCGCGTGGAACAAAACCGAGCTTTGGGGCCAGGTCCACGATCCCTAGGGCCCCCCCTTTTTGGTTCTACTCTTCGATTCTCTCAGATGCAGCCATTTGCATGTTCTCACTTCCTGGTCTCTGGGGGCGGAAAATAAATCTGGTCTGTACATGATCACTTAGGTCCGAAGGTGGGGATTAGGGAAAGAAAGGTAACAGCCCTTCCCGGGAGGGAGCTCTTCCCGCCCCAAGCGGCACACACTGCCGTGCTGGGGTCTGGGGTCGCTGGGGGCTGGGGTCGGCGGCACAGTGAGCCAGCCGCAGGGAGGGTCAGAGAGACGCAGGCACAGGCACGCCTCCCCCTGGCTAACAGCTCTCCACAGCCAGAGGCCCAGGATCTGCAAGTCCACAGTGAGGCTGAGGGTTTAAGCCTCACAACCAGAAGTGCTAACCCAATCCAGTGGCTAGTTCTGCCCTCCTCCGTGTCCGTCGCTCCCCCAGACCATCGCTGCACTGAAATAGAACATGCTACTGTCTGATTTACTCCCTTTTACAAGCAAGAACGGGGCTCCAACAGGCTGTTACACACTGAGATCTGGCCCCAGGTCTGTGCCCACCTGCTTTCCCCTAATCTCTCCTACCCCCTTCCTCCCGAAACTGTCGTCCCTCCTTCACATTCCTTCCAGGGCGGGGCTCCAGCTCGCCCAGCTCCCGATCCCAGGGCCGCGGTGCAGCAGCTCACCAGCGTCTGCCGACTGACGGCCTGACGTGAACTGTCAGCATCGAGTCCCGGGGGAAGGGCACAGGGATGGCACTATGTCCTCAAATGTCATTTCACTCAACGCCACTTCATTATAACGATGGTGAGATGCTGTAGGAACTTAATTCTTGATTATATCAATTCACCCAGAGTAAGCCTGGTTTCCGTATACGTAGTTTCACTTAAAGTCACAGAACCTACAGGCAGCGTTAAGTGAGAAGTCAGTGCATATATGTATCTTCTTACTAATCCTACATCCTGCCTTCCTCTGACTTAGGTGCCAGAGTCAACCACTCACCACGCTTTCCCTGGCCTCGTATGTGAAAACCAATCCCCTCATAAGGACGGTTACAGGGCTGCCTCGCTGATTTGAAGAGAGCACTGCACTGCACATGGCCATGGCCCCGTGTGTATGCCTCCTGAGTGAGTAACGATATCCGAAGCCTCACCCTACGGGCACAGCTCTGGGGGCCCTCCTGGGGGCCCTGCTTACAACGAGAACAGCTGTCTATGATCTCATCAGTCGGGGCCACCGTGAGTTAGTGCCATGGGCACTGCTGAGAACAGTGTGGATAGCAAAGTCCTCGTGGGTGGGCGCATGGGGACCCTTCATGCCCACCCTGGTCCATGGGGTACGAGGCAGGCACCTGTACACACCACCTCACAGCCTGGACAGCAACCCTGGGAAACCCTCCCCTAGATTTCTTCCACCAAGAACGCCACACAGGTGGCCCCCTACAGGCATCAACATAAGCAGGCACTCCCATTTGTTTAATTAGTCATTCAACAAACGTTTACCAAACGCAGACTTTGGCCGGCACCGAGTCACGTGGGCAATGGTGCCTGGGCCCCCTGAGTGCACCCAGGCCGGCGGCCTCCTTATCCCAGCGTCTGTCCGTCACCCGCACCAACGCTGCCACCCCGCCCCCAGCACCGCTGCGCGTGGGCAACGGCCAGCCTCTGCCGGAGGACGGAAGGCTGCTCTCCCACATCCCGTAGAACAATCTGAAACAGCCACCTCGGCCCTCAGACAGGTCACCACCAAGAATGACTCCCTACCCACCGGCCTGCCCCGCCGCAGAGGCCGAGAGCGAATCCGCCTCCTAGCACCAAACAGCTGAAGGTCAGCAAAGGAGACTCAACCACAAGAGTGCAGACCGTGACCCAGGGGCTGTGCCGGCTGTAGGCGAGGTGGTGGCGGACGATCTGAGAAAGGGTCCCTCCCAACCCCCACGCAGAAAACTCAAAGCCCAAACATCGCCGGGAACACAGAGACCTTTGACAAATAGCATCTGGTCCCTCCTGGGCTGGCCACAGAGGACAGTCCTGCCGGAAGCCATGGCGAGCGGCCGCAGCCAGGGAGCATTCGCTCTGTGTACGGGCACCGCTGAGAAGTTGACTAAACAACGTCTGGTATCCAGGCAGGTCCCAGGGGCCGTTCACAAGGCCGGCGTTTGGCCGAGTTGCCACGCTCGCCTGGCCTTGGGGTTAAGCAAGCTTTTCGCGTTCCTCGAAGAGCAGAGCGCTGGCTCTTGGCTCCAGCGCCAGCAGCCCTGCCTTCTGGGCGGACTGAACAGCAGCGCAGGAGCTAAGGAGGGGCAGCACGCCCCGGCACTGGGAATAGCGTTTCGGGGCTTTTCTGAACCTGCTCCCTCCAGGACGAGACAGGAAACAGTAATAGGATCGAATGCCTGAGGATTCGTCTCGCTTACTTTTTCTTCCTCATTCAAAGGAACTTAGATTTTTGCAAATGCAAAAATAAAAAAATATATCTTAGAGAGTTGAGATGAGAGAGTTAGGGAGAAGTGAAAAGGGTAAGGCCGGGAAAAAGGACATAATGCTCGTTTGCCCCCACGGGAGACGCTGGACCCAGCAGGTCACGGGGCCAGCAGGGCACTGGGGAGGGCAGAACCCCAAGCCCACGGCGGGGGAAGGAAGGCAGCCCTGTGGCTTTTTAAAGGCACACTCTCAGCGACAAAAAGACTGCTCCGAACCAATCAGATTCTGAGCCGCCTTCCTCGGTTGCCACAGGGCCGGGGAGCAAACCACTGGGCACTCGGGCCTCTGGGTTCCCAGCCGGTCACCAGAAAGCAGAGCTGTGCGGTGTGGGCTGTGAGGGGAGGTTTCTATGGGACCCGGAAAGCACTTCAAGGACACTCTTGACAGGAGAGCAAGTAAACACTGAGAGGGTTAAACATTAAATTCCGAGCAGCGTCAGGAGTTCCGTTCCCCTCCAGCCTCTGAAACCTAAACTCCGCTGGCGCAGAAGACTGCCTCCCTCCCTGTGCCCTGAGCCTGCAGCTCCCCTTGGGACTCCCCGCACATCTCCACTCCTGAGCTCCTCCCGCCTGGACTCCTTCCCTCTGCTCTCTGCTTGTCACACGGCCCCTCCTCCAGGAAGTCTTCCTGCCCTGCCCAGGCAGAACTCATGACCTGCTCTGCACTCTGTGTACAGCGTGCTCACCTCGCTCTCACCCTGGAACAGACCTGGTTCTGGACGCTTTCTCCCCTCCCTGCTCCCACACGGGCTCGGGGCTCTGGAGCAGAGACAGCCAATTCATCTCTGGGACCCCGGGACCAGCAATGTGGGCATCAGACAACGAAAGCTGGAGGATGAGCTCCCCTTTGAGCCGCTGGCCCGGCAGCCTGCTCAGAGGAGGAAGGCACAAAGGCCTCGGTCTATTGGGAGGGTCAGGAATTGGCCCTCTGGTTTCCTGCACTGAGCTGTGAAGGAAGGCCATTCGCCGCCTCTGTGGACTCAGAGGCTCTGACTCCTCAAGGTGTTTTGTCCCTTGAAGGCCCTCCTGTAACCACCATAAGAGGGAGGACAGGCAGAACGGAGGGAGGGCCAGACCACGAAGAGCAATTAGTGGGACCCCAGGCCATTCTCAAAGGTCCCAGTGGTATTCACTGCAGGGTCCTCCCAGACCCCCAGCCGGGCTCCAAGAAGTGGGGTCTACAGTTACGAGGTGCGGACAGACGCTTCCCCGGGGACGGACATCCCATTGAGAGAGCTGGACCACGCACGGTCAGAGAGGAAATCCAGAGAGCCGACCCGAGGTTCAAAACAGGAAAGGAGAGTGAGAATTCGGGCCAAGAGGGGCAGACACTGAGCAGAGACCTTAAAAGCAGTTTAAATCAGTGGTCGCCAACCGGTGGTCCGTGGCCCACTGGTGGTCCGTGAGGTCTGAAAGGCTGGTGACCGCTGATCTAAAGTGTACGAAGGGTTGTTCACGTTCACTGGGCTGCCCTCCAATC
>NW_005871511.1:85997-107272 GCF_000147115.1 Myotis lucifugus
AGGCTTTCACTGTCACTGTATGTGAGGGGGAGGGGCGGCACCATGGAGCTCTGCTGGGATCTGTCCCGCCCCTGGCACCGAACTCCACTGTGGTGCATTAGCCAAAAACAAGAAATAACCCAAAACTGTGAAATGTTATAAACGACAGGACACCACTGTCAACACCCACGGAAAGAGCTCCGCATGCTCCCAACACGCGTGCGACAGGATTAGTGAGAGCGCCCCGCCTCCCAGCAACACGCAGAAAGAAACCGACTTTGTTCTCTATTTACAGAGAAACCCCAAATGCTTCACACGTCTATTTTTAAAACGTAAAACAGAAAGCCCTGCCCCATAAACACGTCCCTCTGCCTCTGGCACTCAGGTCTGCATCTTCTCACTGGGGGACCTGCCAACCTCCTTTGCTCTGGGAGCCCCTGTCCCCCAGGACCCCTGTCCTAACCACCCCACGCGCGCGCCCAGCTCAAGTCCCTCTGGTCCGGACATCACGGTGAGGCAGCCCGCCCCGAGCCTGCTGCCTGGGCGGCATCCTCCTCCTTCACTCCCAGGCTCATCTCCCCCTTCCTCTGAGCAGGGCCACAGCCTCTTTGATTGATGTCTGTCACTTCTATGCGATGCTGGGCACGCCGGGCGGCCCTCTATTCACCTGTCACAATTTTAAATCAGGTTCCCGGGGATGTTCTGAAACTGGATTATGGTGAAGGTTGCATAACTCTGTGCATTTATGGAAAAGGTCACTAAATCGTACATTTAAAGTGGGTAAATTTTATGGTATGCAAATTACACCTTCATAAAGCTGGGTTTTGTTTTTTTTCAAATCAGGGTCCACATCTCTGCAGATGTTTCCGTTCAACGCCCGACCGCAGGAGCGGACCTGTGTTCTCTAACATGAACAATTCCTACAGCCGCGTGGGTCACGAAGGGGCTGGGACCGAGACCACCGAGGGAGGGCTGGAGCCAGGGCTGGTGTGGAGGTGCCTGGTGGATCAGGGGTCCCCAGAGGGCACAGGAAGTGGGGACACCGGCAGGGATGGGGAAGAGGAGGCATCGACAGGAAGGGAGCCAGCTCTGCAGTGTGATGAGGCGGCAGGGCGGCTGGTGGGGGAGGAGGACATGTTTATTGAGTATTAGGTCGAACCAGACCCACTGCTGCTTTTGTAGGCAGTCGCCTAGAGTTCAACCGAACACGGGCCTGTCTGCGTGGGACTCAGACGGGGAGCTCAGGCTCTGGGGAGGAACGGAGCAGATTTCAGTCAGCATCTCTGCTTGTAGACCGAGGGACCGGGCCTGTCACTTCCACCCTGTGAGCCTGTTTTCTCACCTGTAATGGGGGTGGCACATCACGTCCCACAGGCACCTTCCCACTCCCACTTTGTGGTACATGTGCCATGTCCACCACGTGGTGGGCTCACCAAGGGCTCGAGAATGGGTGTCGCCCTGCCCGACGCTCCTCGGCCTTCCTCCCGTCACCTTACGCAGCGACCTCCAGATCAGACGGCAGAGCAGAGGTGAGCCTGAAGCACCCACCTCTCTCCTCTCCCCTTAATACCAGCTCCCACCAAATCAGGGGGCAGCAGTTCTGCTCAGCAAAGCAGACCCCGACTTCATGAAGTTACTACAGAAACCGCAAGAGGCCCCGCCGTCCCGGGCCCCAGGGCTGCGGCTGGGATGGGCTGCATCTGGGGGACCAGGAAATAAAGCCGGGAAGCAAATGGCCCAACGCGGGGGGGCGGAGGGGGGGCGGCGGGAAGGGTGTGCACGGCCGGGAGCACAGCCAACGTGCAAGGGTGTGAGGCTCCTGGGCCAGCCGAGCAGAGGGACTACCGGAGGTCAACAAAACCTCTTCCTTTTCCGCGCATGCAAGACAAAGACAGACACACCAGCCAGCGGGCTCAGGAGGAACCACCCCCTCCGCCCCCCCCAGCAACAGGAGCAATGCTCAGCCGCACCTGGGCCCGGTGCCCCCGAAGCGGCTGCTGCTGGTCTCAAGGCTGTGACACTAACCCAGAGCGGCTCCTCGCTGAGCAACGTCCTTGGCCGGCCACTCGGCTCGGCGCACTCCCCCTTCCCTCTCAAGGCAACTCTAGCTGCGGTCTCATTGTCAGGAGCAGGACGGCCAGCCCCAGTGACAGCACGAGGAGGAGCCGGCCACAGAGGGCAGCCGCTCCTTCTGTAGCAGCCCCTCCCGCGGCGGACCTTCCTGCATGCCCTGGCCCACCCCAGGAGGCCCCAGAACCCCAGCAAGGTCTCCCCTGGACACGGGAAGTCCCTCACCGCGGGATGTCTGTCCCTGGGGCCTGGGAGCTGGTGGCCAGGAGCCATGGTGCGGGAGCCACCTGACCAGTGGGAATGACACTCCGACGCTCTGGAAGATGGCCAGGAGCACATTTCATTCGGTCTCTCAAGGTCCAGCCAGTGTCCAGGCTGTGACTCGGAGCCCTTGCCCTCTCGGGCCTCAGGTGCAGTGGCGAGACCTACCTCGGACTGAAAGAGCATCACGGGATCCCCGAGGGAGAGATGAGAGTTCCCTCAACAGATTCTTACTTTCTTCCCAGAAGGTACCCGCCCCACTACAGCGTCATGGATTGTGGAAAAGAGATTACCGCCCCCCCCACACACAGAGAGGCCACCATACAACTCCGGCCCCTGAGCCCACCGAAGCAATGGCCTTGCCTGCCTCTGCGCTCGTACGGGAGGGGTCGCACGGATTCGTTCTTAAGGAAGAAACGTGCTCTTGGCTTCATGCCTCAGGGTAATAAGCCCACCCTTTAAAATCTCACCGAACTGGTCACGTGTTTTCAGTGTGCTGGCTCCCAGCCGGCAGCCGGAGCTCTGTGTCCAACAGCTGCCCAGAGCCACTGGCACGGGCCAAGCACCCGGGGGGCGGCTTCCACTCACCAGACAGCGGGTCTTTGCCAATCATCAGAACATTGGGCAAGTTCATTACGATCAGCTGCTGCAGAACCTCCTACAGAAACAAAGAGGAAAGACCCCATTAACAACAGGAAACAAAAATAAAGGATGATGAACAGAATGAGAGCTTATCAAGTCACTGGATGCGTGCGGAGCCACTACAAGGTCACGACGACGAACATGCTACTATGTAACAGGAAGGAACAGTTAGGACATAAACGAGTGTGAGAAGTCAAAGCTAGCTGTACTTCTGCCCCGATCGTAACTACCTGCACATTATGTCTGCACATGTACAGGGACCTGGGGGAGAAGGTACGTTACATGCCGGGACAGCAGGACCAGGTGTGAGAGTCTTTTTAAAAGACGGCTTTATTTTTATGGCATGGTTTGCTTGTGCAATTAGAAGTACAGAATGAAAATTAAGGAGATGCTGCGGGGTCTCTGTCACGGACGATTCGGGATGCTGCGTTCGCCAGGTCTCCAGTCCCCGGTACACGCTGTAAATGCTAAACGCGGAGTCTCCTCCTGCTTACAGCGGTGGCTTCCCCCGGGGGAGGGATAAATCACAGCTAATCTGCGCCCGTCAGGGAGGTGGCGCGGGAAACGAGCTGCCTTCTGGCCCTCACACCAAGGGTCTTTGAAAGCCGGCCCAGCACCAGCCATCAGTCATGCCCCGTGTCGGGGGCCTTTGATGAGCCCTCCTAGGAGTGTGCCGCGTGCACCCTGGCCACCACGGCCTCCCCAGAGGCCTCTAGGGCAGGTCGCCTTCCCCCTCCAGATGGGCCTTGTTGTTTATAAATCAGGAGACAGAAGCCTAATTTTACAGAAAACAAGTAAGGGAGTAGGTTTCATAAGTGGTCTTGGCCTTACAAAAGTGGTCGCGGGGGGGGGGCGGAGGTAGTGGAGGCCGGGGGGAGGTCAATGGTGGGAAAGGAGACATATGTATTACTAGTTGTAATACTTTAAACAACAAAATAAATAAATAAATAAATAAATTTTTTAAAAAAGTGGTCACTATAGAAATTCTTCACCAACAAAAGCTCTTCTTACGCCTTTTTAAAATGTTGCCAACTTTTTTCAGGACTCACTCGATTGCTAACGTGCTGAAGCTCTGCATTCAGTACCTTGCCAGCTAGCGCTGATACAGAAAGGGGGGGCGATTACACAATCGGCCCAGCAGAACACCCCAGAACTCTCGCTCTGAATCATCGGGTTAGGATGGTGGCCTGGGCACGCAGGCCGGGAGATGCCAGCGCCGTCAAACAGTACGTGCACTGACTTTATCCTCCCTTCTTATCTTTCCGTGGCTCCTGTTCACACCAGAAATTGGGGGGAAGGGATGCTAAAACATGAGGTATACCCCACTTCCAGCACACTGGGCCCCTCTCACTTGGTGTTGGAGAAAGCTTTTCTTTGCTACCTGGGGTCACATGTCACATCAGAGATGCCTACTGTTTTCTTAAACATGTCAGTGGGTAAATGCCTGTGCTGGACAGAGGTCTGAGTTGTGTAACAGCCTCAGCCCTCCTTCCGGCCTTGGGAAAATTCAACATGAAAAAATTGTCTCTCAAGTGAATGGCTCACCAAAGGATTCCACAGTGCACCCTGGGGCAAAACACGCGCCACGAGCAAAACCGGCAAAATCCACTTTCCAGCTGCTCAGCCAGCACGAGGGAGGACTCCCACCAGGTGAGCCCTGAGTCCAAGAGGCTCTGCCCGCTTCACACACAGCTCGACGCTCAGCCCAACTTCTAGAAGACCCGCTCGTACCACTGCCCTGCCATCCTCAGTCCCTTCTGGTCTCGGCTGGTTTCCCTCTGCCGCTGTCCACGCGTGTGGCGCAGCAGCCCCACCCATGCTCAGGGCACTCGAAGGGCACAGGTGTCTAATGGAGGCACAGCGTGGGTGCACACCTGGAAGGTCGCTGCAATCCTGCACAGCGGTATTCCTGTGCTCACGATCAAGCCAAAGCCGCCGGAAACACTGCTAGAAAGCCCATGTGTGTTCAACTTTGTCTAATCAGTACTTGCTAATTTTGCCCAAGAAATATGTGTCACTTGTGCAGTTAAGAAGTAATGTTTACAATACACAGAATAAAACTGAAAGTAAATTGTAGAAAAAAGTTATGTTTTATGAACAAACTATATTTTGTGTGTTTTTAAAATGTGTTCCTTTCAAAACAGCATGGGTCTCCTAAGATCTAATCCTGTGGCCCAAACCACTCCAGGACCCCCTCCAGGACCCCCTCGCACATTCCCAGCAAAAGCAGGCTCAGGGGTGTGAGTGACCAGGACAGTAGAAATATGATGCGAGACAGTAATTTCAAATGACCCAGTAGCTCCCCTCAAAAAGTAAAAAGAAATGGGTGAAAATACTAATATACTGTAATGACGCCAACACACCCCAAGCATTACCACTTCACCACACAATCGACAGGAAGTCGTGAACACTCCACATTCTCACTTCACACCGCGTCTCTGAAATCCAGTGTGTCGTTTACACTCACAGCACATCTCAACTCGGACACTACATTTTCCTTGGAAACCCTTGATCCGGGAAGTAGCTTCGCATACCCAAGTTCTCCCAAGCACACTGAAAAGCGTCCCAGTAACTGAATCGAGCACCACTTTTTAAATTTAAATGAAAAACGCCTCAGTCACACTAGCCCCATCGGGAGATCCCGACAGCCACATGTGGCTGGTGGTGTCACGCACCCCAACACCCGTGCCGAGGGACCTGGTGGCCATCAGTCCCTAGCTAACGGGTCCCCTCGGGGTGGCAGGGCTCCAGGGCAGCCGGCCAGGCCCTCCATCCAGCGGGGACGTGAGGAGGTTGCTGACGAGTGGGCCCTCCCGCCTGGCACTGGGAACAGAAAGCCACTGTGGAGGCAGCAGCTGACTCTGGCTGCTCGGCGGGCACCTGGCCACACCCCCGCTGGCATGCGGTGGGGCTGAGCGAGGCCAGGGAGTGCAAGCCCAGGGGTGTGCTTGAACACTCCCCCCCAAAACTGGGCCCCTCCTAGTGCCCCCCAGGCCTTCACAAAGGCAGTCACATCCCCAGGCAGGGACGGGGGTGCACACAAGCCTCCATGCAGCCTGTCTCGTCACCCGGTCCTTGTGGCCTGACTCAGGCAGGAGAGAGGAGGCAGGCTTGAAGTTTGGCTCCTGGAGACGCCCCTCCCCACAGAGCGTGGGGGGGTTACCATCTGTGAGCCAGGGTGGGCTTGCACCACGTTTGCTCGTGGATCCTAATCCAAGATGCTGGGAGACCCCAGGTTCTCCTGTTCATGAATGAAACCGGACGAACGGCATTTATCCCGCCGGTACCTGCTTCACACGAATCAAAGGAAAAGTCACAGAAATGGACCAGAGGAGGGTGGGTGCGTTTGGATTCTCAGCAGCAGGGGGCTGGAAAGTGTCTGTACCGTACACCACCCAGGCTGCAAACCTAAGTCTAGGACCTTATCCATCCCAGTGTCTCCCCTGGGGCTGTCAAGATCCAAACAAGGCCCCACACGTGTCCGGGAGGGAGGGCACAGGCCGGGACACTCCCCAGGAAGCGTCTGTCACCCCAGCTGGCGGGTCCCAGGGCTGCATCTGTGCTGGCAGAGGTGTCAACAAGCCCAGCCAGCCGGCCACAGTCAGATTCCCAGCTCCCTGATCGGGAACCTTGGAGGCAACCGAGGGTGAATGGGGCGTGCGGGGGCCAGTCTGCAGGCCTGGGGTACTGGCTCTCAGGAGTCACCGGGGAGAGAAGGTCGAAGAACAGAACCAGGAAGGCGAGTGGACCCCCTTCCCACTGGAATGGTCTCGTCGTGACGGGTACAGATGTACTCGGCGGGGAGAGTGCAGCACACGGCGGGGCGCCCCCTTCCAGGCTTTGTAGGTGGTGGAGCCCTGCTAGTGACAGGAGGACAATGCAGGAGGGAGGCAGGAGCAGACTCCAGAGGCACCTGGTTACAAGCAAAACGCACACCTGACAACAACCCAGTGGTCGTGGATGAGGGGGCCTCTCTGCCACCCACGGCAAACGAGATCGGCACCCAGGTCCACGGCTTCGCTGTGCCCACGGTGCCACACGCGTGCTTCCCTCGGCCCTGCATTCGGGGCTACGGCAGGAGGCTGGGAGGAAGGGTTCCCAGAGCACCAGCCACTTGAGACAGAGGCTCGGGGATCCCAGTGCCACCTGCCACCTAAGGCGATGCAGGGGCCTGGCTGAAAGGCTTCAGAGTCCTGCCAGGGCTCATGCTGACCTCTGCGCCTGCTCACAAGAAAAGCCATTTTCTCCGCTGGTGGAAGAAGTGCCAGGTCCTGTTAAAGCTGCAGGGTGTAAACACTTTTGTGTGTGTGCCCGGCAAAGGTTATCTTGTTTCCATTCCGAACACTGGGATTGTTGGGTTAAGAACAATGATTTCATAAAGAAACGGGAAGAAACTTTTTCTCCCCCCTAAATGAAATGGAATGTTATCTCTTGACATTTTGCTGGGAAGGAAAAATAAATGCTGCTAAAGGCCAGAGTTTAGGTCCAGGGAATGACCCTCCGTGGGGGTGTGCATAGGAGCTGCTAGTGCCGAGTGAATGAGAGGGAACGCCCAGAAAACTTCAGACAGACACCCGGCAGAGGCCTCCAGGTGCAAGGTGATGCTCACGGTTGCCAAGGAGATCAAGATGGTCCAGACAACACAACGGGCCTTCCACACAGCCACACAAACACAAGGGGCCTAGCCACGCTCTCAGAGTCGCTACTGAACATCAGAAACACGAGGGCAGCAGATTGGAGTGTGCCCCCCGCACTCACACGGCATCTGTGAGCGGAGAGCTCTCAGCCTCGCCAGGAAGGCAGGCAGGCACACAATCCTAGCACAGGTGACACCTAGAACAGGTGTCAGCGCGGCACAGCAAGGAGCAGGACCAAACGCTGCCCAGGGAGTCCAAGGCTTCCAGAGAGGCGGCAGCCGAGGAGCCCAGCAGGTGAAGGAGAGAGCTGGGACGTGTATGGACCACCTCCTCCATGCAGCCACTCTTGAAGCCCTTCATCTCATATGATTTCCTTTCCTCTCAACACCTAATGCCTCTCTGCCCACTTCGTGGCACTCTTACATTTTGCCTTGTCAATTTCCCACTCAGAGGCAGCAAAACGCTGCTAATAGTGACAGCTGATGAAATTAGACTGATCAGAAAATATTCCTCAAAACTTGTATTAAGTTTTTGAAAAGTAAGTGTCTTGTTTTTAGAAGAGATGTCTTCTCTCACACACACACTATCGAGGGAACCAAGTCATGAAAGCCAGCGGCTCTGCCCCCCGACCGTGACGGCGGGCACCGTCGGCCACCAGGCAGAAGCCCGAAATGCCACAGCCCGTAGACGTGAACGCAAGTTAAAAACACCCCAGAGAGAATCTGTGACGCTGGTCTGGATACACCATGCTTCCAACGGTAAGGTCCCCAATGGGACAGTTTTCTGAGCCCAGGATTCAAAGCGAGGTTAATGTTCCACTCCTGGCCTGCAGCAGTGACTGACAGGAACGTCTCCCCGCCCCAGCCCCGTTCCCGTGCCCTGCGGGAGGCCCTGCGTGAAGAGGAGACCTCTCACCTCACAGCGATGACACCGCGCACACTGTCCCTCCCAGCTGAGGGGAGAAGCCCCTGGGCTGCTGAAAGGCTGACATCCACAGGGCACAGCACCCACAGAGAGACCAGGAGGTCAGGGCCCCTGCGAGCACCCTGGGGCGTGCGCCCATGCCATCCCCTCGCACCCCTCCAGGTGACACACCCCACACCTCCCACCGGATCTGGCCGAGCAGCCTGGCCTTGGCCAAGGCAAACACACCCAACCACAGAGACGGTCCCATCTCTATGCTCAGCCCGACACGCGTGAGGAGGTCAGGAGGAGAACGGCTAGGATGTCCCATCTGAGGGAACCGCAGCACAATGCTGGTGGTGGGGTTTCATGGCAGGACCCAGCGCAAGGCCGGGGCGGACACTCTAGGCTGGTGAGCTGTCCCCCGGACCACACCGACCTCTGATGGCCAAACCACGGCACTTCCTACGGCCAACCTGCCTCCTACGGCCAATCTGCCTCACACGCCCAGTGACCGTGGCAGTTAAGCCTGCTGCCCCCGCCCCGCCAATCATGCCTCCCACCGTGCCACCCCATCTGAGACTTGACCCCCAGACCAAGCGCCACAGCAAATTCAGCGAAGAGCACAATTTTCTAATTTAGCTGCCGAGAGGGGATGTGAGCCTGATGATTTATCCTGGGCCGTCTGTTCGGAGCCCGGCCCACGGGGCCATGCGCTTTAAATCCATCAGGACAAGGGCTGTGGCTGACCGCATTCCCGCCTGCACCGGGGCGGGGCCCTGGCGAAATGAGTGGGTAATGAAGTGCTTTCGTGTTAAGAGGCTGTCTCGGAGCGCTGCTGATAGACCGGAGCCATCTGGGGTCCCCAGGGCCTGAGACCTGCTGGAGCCTCGCAAGCCCAGGAGCACGGGCTCCCCTAACTAGGCCACACAGCATCCCGGGACCCAGCCTTCTAAGGCCACCAGCTCAGGCCGAGCAGTTCCCCATCATCAGAAAACCCCCTCCGGGAACCACTGCCCTAACTGCAGGTCCTCAGGGCTGCGTTCAGAACCAAACCCAACCCATTCTTTGTTTGCAGAAAGGAAAACAAGTATTTCCTTTGAGCTGACAGAGGAGGAGGAGGAGATTTGTGGGAAGGAACACCTGGAAACTCTAACGCCACCACCACGGGAGGGCAAAGCTGCTTGCTGTGTGACCACGGGCACCGCTGTCCCACTCTGAGCCACACCCTCATCCGTAAAGGGACTAAGACTGTCTCTAAGGATGGGCCCTTTAAGAAGAGGGAGGCTGAAACAGGGACCTGGGGCTGACACACAGGAGCACAGCAGAACTTTACGGAGTTACTGACACAGAGCAGTTAACTCTGAAAACAGGCAGTGCCCACGCGTCCGGGAAGAACCCAGGGGAAACCCAACAGGACGGGACTGGGGGACACCTCAAGTGTCCCCATGAGCGCCTGCCACCCTCCCCCTAGGGCTGGTGTGATGCCTGGGGTTGCTCTGTGGGTGCGGCCGACTTATCTGATGTTAGGAGGGCTTGTTCTGAGCCCCTGCACCACGGGAGGTGGTGGGGAGCCCCGGAAGCAGGGGCGGGGCGCTGCTTTCATCTCCTCCGAGAAGAGCTTCTGCCCATACATGGTGCTTCAGGAGCCACCTCACACGGCAAATCTGAGCCTGGCCACCTGCAGCCAACACTGGCCATTAGGAATGAACTTCGGCAGAGGCCCTCACAGCCACAGGTGCAGGGGGGAGGGCACACGGGGCCAAGATGGACCTACAGGTGGACGCACACCCTTGCATACAGATACAGCCAAGAGCAGGGCGTGTAACAATCGGCATTTAAGACCAGAAGAGCCTTATAGATTCTCTGTAGAGCAGGGAGACTGAGGCCCAGGGGAGGAAATCATGAAGGCACAGCATCACATCTAGATCAGGTCTAAACACCCAGATCTCCTGGGACTCACTTCCATTCACCAGCGTCCACTGAGGGCCTCCTACGGCCAGGGCCACCCTCCGGTGGGGGCTTTAGGGGAGGGGAGGAAGGACTGCGAGGATCAGCCAGGATGGGAGAGCGTGACCTGTCCTCACACTTCAGTGCGGGGGGGGGGGGGGGGGGCAGGGGAAGGGTGTGTGGCAGCTCTGGGGCACCCTGTCCCCGCCTGCCCTGTGGCTGGGGCTGATGTGAGGAACCCTGTTTTATGGTGGTGAGGAATCTAACACTTTGAACCAGCAGCTGTAAAGCCCTTTTCTTTGAGCTTCTTGGAAAAGTCAGCAGTGTTGTTGATGGGCAGGCAAGGGAAGGTGCAGGGCTGAACAGCCGGCACCACCGCAGCCAGAGGTGCAGGGTGGGGAGGGCACATGGGGCCAAGATGGACCTACAGGTGGACCTACAGTGCAGGGCCCACCAACACCAGCAGGTCCACGGGACCCAAACTGCTCCCCTGCACCCTCGTCAGGTGTGTGGCCAACTCCCCGGGTACCTTCTGCCCTGGGCATGGCCCCAGAGCTCAATGGGACAGGCGTGGCCTTTTTGTGTCATCAGGCAGCTGAGCTGGGGGTAACATGGCATAGAAAGAGCCACTGTGGCCCCCTCTGCTCACCCCACCACTCATCCCAGGCCTACAGGCACCCCCTGGCACGCATACCCGCTGCCTCACAGTGCTGTAACCAGCTCCCTCTCCCAGGGTACATGTCGGAGTGGCAGAGTGTGCCAGGGAGCCTCCGGCTTTGGTGGCAGCCTGCTGGGACCTGTGAGGGCAGGGAAAGGCAGGCAGGGAAGCCAGCCTCCACCCCATCACCCATAGTGTGAACCTCACAGGACGAAATGCACCAAGGCTCCTGAGTCAGCCAGGTCTCCAAATCCATCTCCCCAGGCAGGAGGCTGGGGGCAGGGAGAACAGCGGGCAGCCTTTCATTCTCCTACTTACACCACTGTCTCTCCTGGGCACCAGCTGGGTGGCAGGTGGTGTGCTGGTTGGAGGTGGGGGTGTAAGCAGACAAGACCTCTGTCCTCAAATCCAGGAAATGCAGACAGACAAACTGAACAAAACTGACAGGAAGCAGCGAGGGTGCCCAGGATGTGTGCATGGGGCTGGGCCTTGTCCTCAAGGAACCCAAAGCCTGGGAATAGACAGACCCGCTGGCAAGTCCGGGGCCCTAACAAAGGGGATGTGAGACATCTGAGCCAGGGGATAATGGGAGCACATGGGAGGGACTAATCCAGGAAGGCTTCCAGGAGGTGGTGCTGCGCTGAAATGGGAACAGAGAGGAGCAGGTGCCCTCCTGGAGTGTGTGTATGTACAGGGTCGTGACGGTGGCAGGGAGAGGTGGCAACAGAGGCAAAGGAAAAAGCAGAAGACACTCCCCCAGCTCATGACCCCACACAGTGCAGGACTCCTCCTGCCCCCTGCAGTCCAGGGGGAAGGACCAGAAACCCTGCTCAGGTGGCAGCAGGGCTCTGGGGTGCCCTGTGCAGGTCCACCCCAGCCTTTGCTGCTGGGCCTCAGCCTCGAACCGTGTGCTCCGTCTGCAGGGCCGGGTGGGCTGGCATCACACCCAGCCTAGAGACCACGCAGAGCGCCTGGCACGTGGCCCTGGCGGGGCTGTTCCAGACGACGCTCGGAGAGCACACGCACGCCTGCCTCCTGCTTCAGGGTCCCAGCTCAGAACAGCTCAGCGGTGCCCAAACGCAGGAGGCCTATGGTGTCAAAAAAGTGAAACCCATCAAGGAAGGCGTGAGGGTGCGCCCTGGGGGGTTCCTCAGGACACAGAAATCCTCCTACCCTGGCTCACCCCAAACCCTTTCCTCCTCGCTCGCTCGCTCAGGGCTTAGGACGAGGCAGGAGGGAGCGCTGGACAGGAGCGCCTGACGCCCCCTTCCTCACCCTCACTTCCTGTCTTTTCCCTCTGGTCTCAAGAGGAAAGGCCTGGACTGGGCAGGGCTGGCAGGTGCGGTGCTGGGAACTTAACGGTCAGTTCTGGCTCCGGGGAAGGTGTGCCTGGTTGATGAGTGAGATGCCAACCTCGGGCAGAGCCACACAATCCGCACTCAGGAAATAAAAGCTGAAGAGCAGTCAGCCAAGTCCCACGTGAGCACCGAGGGAACTGGGAATGCTCCACGGTGGGCAAGTGCGTGAGGTAAGACTGCCACCGCCTCTCTGGCCTCCCCACCCGCCGCGGAAGCTGCAGATTGAAATCCTGTGACCTGGTCCCTTCTCATCTTGGGGGTTTGCAGCAAACGACCAGGCTTCCTCTAGAGAGCAAAGAAACTTGGGAGGGCTCTTCTATCACCAGAGTTTATTCTATAGCAGGAAACCAGGGGAGGGCAGCTCAGGACACAGTTGAAAAACTGGGGAGGAGGGAGATTAAGAAACGACAAGTTTATAATGACTAACATCACAGCAGGAAGTGAAATCTCAACAGATGGTATCCCATCAAGGCAGCTGCCCACATTGGGGGGTGGGGAGGGGCTTGTGGGTGGCCTGACCTCCCCCTCACACCTAACGCTGTGTTCTCCACCCTTCAACTCCCCTCCAACACCTTAACTACCCAAGACCCTTGGTTGGAAATGATCACTTCTTCGTCTGCCCTCCCAAACCCTGGCACTCTGTACCCCACATTCGAGGTGACTGGGAACCTCAGACTCTCGGGCACAGGTGCTGTGGCGTGCTCACCCCTGAACCCTCCCTGCCCCCAGGCCTCTGCAGGTGCTGCTCACAGCAGTTGCTCACCAACTGCAGGCTACACTGAGCCGACTGACCGCAGGGAGGAAGGGTCTGGTGCGAACAGGCGCCTGAGGACCTCGACAGACCACTGAGCACACCTTCCCCCTTCCAGAGGACAAAGAACACTTTCTTTTGAATGATCGTTAATCGCAGTGTTTAATAAGCCAGAGGCTGGGCTAGATACTGTGTGTATCACCCCACTTCATCCTAACTGGCGCGGTACTCCTGGTGCACCCGCAGTTAGCCAGTGTAAATCCACCGGATCAAGAAACATTTCTGACCACTGGGGACACTGTGATACATGCGGGGATATGCAGAAGCATATAAGTATGTCACATGCATGTGCCAGGAAGGACTGAATACTAAGAAGAAAAATAAAGCAGGGTAGGACGATCAAGAGTGACGGAAAAGGAAGCTAATACAGACAGGTGATCAAAGAGGGCCTGCCGATTCAATAAATGACAGTTGAATAAACTGTGGAAGAAAGGTGTGAGCCAGGAGAGAGGTGGAACAAGAGAATTCCAGGCAGAGGGAATACGGCGAATGGGAAGGTGTTGCAGCTGGAACAGGCTGTGCGGTCCTCCGGAGCACGAGACTGGCGGCCCGGCCTGATCTTTGAGGCCATTTCCAACAGTCCCCGGTGTGTCCACACCTCCCGTGGTCAGATGCCCCGCTCTGAAGCCCTGGGAGGCAGAAGGAGCTCTCACTGTGACACCAGAGGTTATGGTGGGTTCAAGCCTGTGTGCCAGGCATAGGTGGCTGGTGCTGGCTACATGGAGCGCCGTTCTGAGGAGGATTCGGAAGCGAGATCTGGGCTCAGAGGCAGAGCACCACGATCGATTAGTGAGGTCTGCCTGAGCGGGCGTGAAGACACAGAGACCCTCCCTTGTGAGAATTACACTTCCAGAAATGAGTGTTGGGGCACACAGCACTCAACAGCTGACAATCAGGCTGCTGAGCTCTGGTGTGCCTCCAGGCACGGCCCCGAGCTCCCTGAATTAGTGGAGTTCAGTGGGGTTCAGGGACTTGCCCGGGTCACTTGTGGGTGAGTGGAGCACAGGACCCACTGCCAGCTCCTTGGAGTCCAGATGCCACTTTAAGATCCTGCTGCCCTTGTGAGCCCACAGGACTCGTGGTGCAATCATTAGGTACTCACCGTGCTAGGACCACGGGGGTCAGAGGTGGTGATGCGATATATCCCGAGAATGACAGTAATCTGAGAGTAACGAAGACCTAAAAATAGTGACTCACACAAGGTTCAAGACCTGAGAAGACAGGCAGACCGTGAGAGCCCCACCTCAGGGTGTCAGGGACCCGGGCAGAGAGGAGGAGGAAGGGGAGGAAGGCACGCTGCCACCTCCTTTTCAGAAGGCTTCCCAGAAGCAGCCATCAACACAGCCCTGACGTCCCCCTCGACCCACCTGGGTGGAGTCTAGCTGGAGGGGAGGCCGGGTTCTATTAAGGAAGAAGGAGGTGAACAGGACCTGGGGAGTAATCGGCCACATAAGAGGGATAAAACACGCCCTCTGGCCTCGGGGAAATCACCATCTCATTAGAAAGACACACACATGTGGAGATGATTAGTGGGCGAGGCCTCTGTAACAAGGCACCGATTGTGTGACAGATAGGAAGCAAGTGGTTAAGGAAGCGCAAAGCCCCAGGTGGCCACGGCCACTCCAGCCAGCGGGCACTGCGGAGGGAGACCTGAGCGGGATGGGCAGGCGGTGGGCAGAGAGAGAAGCAGGGGGGAGGGCAGCTACGGAAAAGTATACCACCCCCCACCCCAGTGAACCCTGGGCCACCGCAGCTAAAACTGACTGGGGTGGGGAGGAGTGCTGGGTTCTCAGTGCACAGAACTAGGTTAATTATTAATCATAATCCTTGGCTCCTGACACTCATTTGGGGTCACACACGGCTCATTTTCAATTAGTTACTTCTCACACTGTAATAACCACCGGCAAACCCAGCACCCAAAGCAAAGGCTCGGACTTTGACAATAACCTCTGTCTAACTAGATGGGGCCCCAACCCCACCCCTGCCTCCTCCCATCCAAGACACCATCCACCTGAATCACAAAGGCCCAGTGTACGACATTCAAGCACGGGGGTGGGGGGGGGGGGTGTCCCCTCAGCCCAGCCTGCGCTGTTTAGCAGTCCGGGAGCCCTCGAGGGATGTCTAACTGACAGCAGTTGGACATCCTTAGTGCTGCCTTGGAGGCGGGCCGCTGGCTCGCCAGCCATCAGCCGGGCTTGTGGCTAAGTGGCGCTCCCCCTGTGGGAGTGCACTGACCACCAGGGGGCAGCTCCTGTGTTGAATGCCTGCCCCCTGGTGGTCAGTGTGCGTCATAGTGACCGGTCATTCCGCCATTCGGTCGATTTGCATATTACCCTTTTAGTATATAGGATGTTACACCAATAAGTTCACTAAAAATGTTTTTTTAAAAAAGCACACTCCCTCACTCTCTGTTACAGTTTTACTGGATAGCTAAATATTTCTTAAAAGTACATTTATTTTAGTTGCTCTTAACTTTGTAAGGAAAGGAACAGTGCTGTGTATAATCTTTGGGAGCCCCCGCTCTTTCTGCCTCATATTTATGCTATTGCTAAACCCATCCACATCGCTGCACGTTGCTGTCGCTAACGTGTTTGGACAGCTGTATAATATTCCATTGTGTGGCCACGACTCGGCGTATTCATCCAGTCCCCGTTGATGGGCATCTGGGCTGTTTCCAGGCTTGGCGGCTGTGACCAGAAATGCCGTGAACATTCTTGCACAAAGTCTCCCGGGTCCGTGCAGGAGTGTCTCTCGGGTGTACGCCTAGGCCTGAAACTGGCTGGGCCGTAGCTCACGTGGATGGTGAACTTCGGGCGTTAAAGCCAGACTGTTTTCTAGCGACGGCACCAGTCTGCCTTCCCTCTGGATGCTAGAGTTCACCCAGCGCTTGGATCCTTCCCAGCTCCCTTGTGTCAGTGCCCCCTTCACAGGGGGCAGACACCGACCAGCATCACAAACTCCTGTGGGGTCCTGACCTCCAGTCAACCCGACTCTGAAACCCGGTGCCCCTCCACCAAGGCCTCCCATTCAGACCAACTCCTGCCGGAGGGAGAGGCTGAAGGGGCAAGGATGACATTGCAGGCAGAGGGTTACACCAAGGAGGACACCTCCACCGGGTCAAGTGCAAGGTCAAGAGCAGAAACACAGAGACCCAGGCCAGTCTGTACAGGACCCAGCCTTCGTCACCCAGGGCCAGGGAATGGGCCCACGGATGAGCCTTTGCGAGGTCTGACTGGTCTGGTACGGCCGGTGTTTTCTCGTTACTTACTGCCCCCGACTCAGGTGCCACCTCATAGCAAGCCCATGTGAGCGAGACGCTCACGGTGCCACACGAGTGTGAGCTCACCCCCTTCCGCTCCATTCCAGCGCCTGCTCTCCTTCTGGGCTAAAGGGACAGGTGCCAGCGATGGCCTGCACAGCCAGGTCTGGTCCCTGCACCCGCGCTCGGGCCTCCCATTGGAGTGCCTCACTCACTCCCCATTCCCCGTGGGCGTGGGCCTGCTGGAAACCAACAGGAAAAAACCTGAGCTCTCTCTGCCCTTAAGAAGTTTCATTACTGGAGAACGGTCTACCCTGAGAACAGGGTAACGGCAAAGGGGTCTGGGGTTGCAGGTAAGTGCTATGGGATATCAGAACAGGGCGAGACGGCCGGGCACTGGACAGGCCCACTGTGAGACGGCATCTCTGTGCTATTGGGTGGGACCCCAAAGGGGCCCTCCTCCTGGGGCTCACCTCCCTGCTTCCGGTGGGATCTTGAGACCAGCAGAGTCATCCCCCCACATCATTCATGTCCTCATGTTTTTGTCTTCATGTGTAGATGCTCAATAAACGTTTGTCCAATAAACTCAAAACTCCTATTACTACTGAAGCGTTAAGTACTCAAAAACCTGCATGAAATGTTACTGGGAGAATTCTGGGCACCTTGGGGTGGACGAGTACGCCAAAAGCTTTCAGGAACCGTTACATAAAGAAGCCCATCCGTGTTCAACAAGCGGGAGGAAGCAAGGACATAAGAGCCAGTGCTAGCGTGGGAGTTGGACATGCGTCTCTAGGCAGGTAAAGAATCTATGAAAGAGCACCAAAAACGTACACAAGCCGGGAACGTTTCCAGGAGAACCCTATACATTTTTCAAAAAATGTTATAGTGAAAAGTTTCAAATGAAAAAAACAAAAGGAGAGAGAACAGTACAATAAACCCCTTATACCCACCGCTCCAATTCAACAACGAGCAAGATGTGCTTCATCCCTCTTTCCCTTTGTTATAAAACAAAAAGAATTTTAAAGCAAACTCCAACATGATGTCATTTCACCCTCCATCAGAATCCCCTCTAGAGAACACTGGCATTTTCTTACATAACCACAATGACATGCTTTAAGCATTTTTTCCCTATGTGCTCCTTAAAGTGAAGCACACTATGTTTTGGGAGGGAGGTCGGCCTGGCAGTGGGAGAGCAGGGGAGCAGGAGGGAGGGGAGGAGGGTGGAGTGCGGATATAGAATCCTTATTGGTGAACCCTGCAGACAGACACACGGGGGCGGGGGCTTCTGATTTGCAAGCCCCGTGCAGGTTTCCATTTTCTCCTTCTGTGACTCTAACCACTGGCCAAAGAGAATGAGACACTGGGGGCTGAGGACATGTCAAGGTGTAATAACAGGGTTGGTGGAGAAATCAATCAACTCTTGTTAAGTGCCAGACACCCTGTCCAGTGCGAAAAATGAGCTAAAAATTAGGACAGGAAGCAGGGTGTGCCTCGATCCACCCTTTGTTTAACCTGCTGAGAGCAACTGCTCCCACCTCGGAAAATGTCGCGCCTGCATCACACAATGGCCGCACCCTGTGGGGAGCCCGAGTTCCCCACCCCCCACCTGCCCTAAGAAGGGTGCTGTGAGCCACCAGAGCCATCACATATTACCGAGGCCGGCTGTCCTCCCTCCTCGCAGCTCCGCCTACACTGACCACAGTCTGAGGCCGGATTCCTGCTGCAGGACCCAGGGCTCTGGCTTCCGTGCTCCACTGCGCCCCTCTGCCCCTGGCATGCTGCCAAGCCCCAGGCCCTTTCTGCCAGACCCAGGAGAAGCTGCCTGCAGAAGCCCCCTCTTCCCATCATCAGCTCACAGTTGGAAATGGGGTGAAAGGGGCGCCCCAAGCAGTCAGTTTAGCAGGAAGGCTCATCTCCCAGGCAGCTGCCTAAAGCCCAGGCCTGCCGGGCCCCAGTGGGGGGTCGGCCAGGAACTTCGGGGGTGGCTGCGTGGGCTCCAGGCAAGACCGGCTTTCTTTGATCAAGCCCTCCTCCCCAGCCCCACCGCCAAGGAAAGGCTGGCCCTCCCTCATTCTCCTTGCTTGCTCAAGTGTTAAGGAGCCAGGAGAAGGGGGTGGGGAGGAGAAGGGTCATGCTGCTTCCTCCAAGGGCCAGTAACTTATTAAGCCCCACATCCTTATTCGAGGAGGAGACCTGGAGGTATGGAGGTGTCCGTTTACTTTGCAAAACCAGTTCTTGCTGCTTAAGGACAGTGTGGGGCTTGGTAAATGGTGGCGGGAAACCGGACACCCCTGGGAACAGCGCCATTCCATTCTCGGGGACGTGAAGCGCTGGGAAAAGACACCAGCACCCCTGCAGGTCATAAACCATGTTACTGTGGGCGGCGTGCGGGGACAGAGAGCCGAAGTCACCAATGGACGGGATGTACCACCGACATGCGATCGCCCCGAACCACACGAGGCCCATTTTTCTCACAGTGAGACAGAAACAATTCGCCCCGAACCACACGAGGCCCATTTTTCTCACAGTGAGACAGAAACAATTCATCTGTGCGCGTAAACTTCCAGCAACAGGGGATGCTGTAAATCCTGCAGATAAGCAGCTCCCTCTGCTTCTGCTCTGAAGGCCAACTGTGCACCCCAGGGCTCATAAGGCCTCCTGGAGTGCCATACCCGGGACCCAGGGCACTGGTGCAGCCTGGGCAGACATTCTGAGCTTCTGAGGACAGCACACCTGGGACGCCTGTGCACTGGGACATTCAGTAAGATTGAGGTAAGGGACTTGATGCATCAAAACCAAGCAATGCGGGTCATCCATGTGTTTTCAGGGGACAGACCCTCCCTTTGACTACTGTGCTATGAACAATGTACCAGCACAGGGAAGAAAGGGCAGCCCTCCGCTCCCCTCCGACCTGCATCCACCGCTCCCTCCTGCACTCCCGGTGGCTCTGAGGGCCAGCCAGCGAATTAGGCTGGTCAGCATGGCACTAACCAGTCACATGCTGGACTCTGGGCCCTGCATCCTTACTTCCCTGGTCACACAGCCCCAAGCCCTGCCCCTCAAGTCCACAGCATGGGTTTGCTCTTAGGTCACCATCCACCCAACATCACAGGACAATATGGTCTCCAAAGACAAACTGTTTCTTTTTCTTTCAAAGTAACGTCCCCACATGAAGCAATGCGATGCGATCACTTAGATTCCCAAGAGCTCCTTCTACTGATCCACATGGGAGACCAGCACCACAAGCCCTCCCTTCGGACCCAGGGACAGGTCCACGGGAACACAGCACCCTGGGCTGGTTTTGCTTTGAGGCTTAGGTTCCCGAGCCTGCAGGACCCCAACGTACAGAACGCCGGGTGCAAAGTGCAGTCAGTTGACGAGGAAGTTTATCTCTCGAACTCTGGACATTTCTAACAACCCCGGGGGAAAAAGTCTACCAACACATGTCACCCAAGTCAGGTCCCAGAGTCCTTTGCATCTCCCCCCCATACCCAGAATTCTCTAGTCCCACCTAAACCAGGAACCTGAACACCAGAAAGGCCCCGGTAGCTGCACCTCCCACCACCCCCACCCCTGTGGGCCCACAGCCCACACGTCCTCCAGCTCTGACAGTCAGTGGTACCCAGGCACACAGCACGAAGGTGGGCCGCCTCCCGCGGCCTCACTGAGGCACCGCTGGGCAGGAGCCAGCAAGGGGCAGGTGTCTTGCATGCCCAGCCATCTGAGGTGGGGATTCCACCCCACGTGTCACACAGGAAACCTGTGATTGCAGATGGGCTTCCGGTCACCAGGCGTGGTGGCTTTGAAGCCAGAAGCTGTGCCCTTCCTGGGTAGTCCGGGGTGGGGTGTGCCAAACAGGGGTCTGGGTATTCCGAAGTGCTAAAGGCCTGTTTTTCTACTGGACTGGGCACAGGGCTCACTGCCCATGGCACATCTCCACCCACTTCCTTGTCTATCTAGAGAATTACCCACATGCATTTTTGTATCAGAGGCCACAGCACATAAGAAAACACCACACCAAGAGCAGAAAGGCCTGGGTCCCGTTTGAGATCTGACAACCCACCAGCTGTATGTGACCCCGAACAAGCCATTAACATCCCAGGGCCTCGTTTTCTCATCTGTAAAAGGGGATAATAATAACAGAACCATCTACCTAACATGTTTTATACACCTTTTTTTTTAAAATCCTCACTTGATATTTTTCCATTAATTTTTTTCTTTTTAAAAAATACATTTTTATTGATTTCAGAGAGGCAGGGAGCGGGGGGGAGAGAGAGAGAGAAACATCAATGATGAGAAAGAATCATTGATCGGCTGCCTCCTGCAAGCCCCACACTGGGGATCGAGCCCGCAACCTGGGCATGTGCCCTTGACCGGAATCGAACCTGGGACCCTTCAGTCTGCAGGCCGACACTCTAACCACTGAGCCAAACCGGCTAGGGCTCCATTCATTTTTAGAGAGAGTGAAAGGGGAGAGGGAAGGACAGAGAGAAATATCAATGTGAGAGAAGCCTATCAATCGGTTGCCTCCCACACGAAACCCCGACTAGGGCCCGGGCTGGGGAGGAGCCTTGCAACCGAGGTAACGAGGTACCGTGCCCTTGACTGGAATTGAACCCGGGACCCTATGGTCCGCAGGCCGACACTCTATCCACTGAGACAAACCGGTCAGGGCTTATACATCTTTTGATGACTGAGTGTTCTCTCTCCCTCTCCTATGACAAACCTACAGTTAAGCACAGTAAAT